>NC_132804.1:35340409-35640409 GCF_048594095.1 Paramormyrops kingsleyae
CACGCGACGACTTTATGCAGTATTCGGTTATGGCCTTATCATGCATTCCATTTGCCCTCGGAACTCGGATTCCGAGTTTTGAAGCCGGAAGTGACGACATGCGCGCTCCCGTTTCTCTGAGATCCAAGAAATATCTCGGACAGCACAGAGGATCCCGAGTTCAGAATCCAAGATGGCTGTACTCTTTATCAACAGAAGGGAAAGTTGTAGTTTTATCCTGTTTAAGCAATACTTCTCATTTGTGGCTCATTAAATCGGTCGCACACACTATACCGTCCAACTTATCTGTGGAGGTGTTGCTACGAAGTTTTATTCATGAAGCTCCGCGCGTAATGTGTTATTGATATTGCTAATAATGGCTACCAATTAACCGGGCTAGAATTGGGTTTCATGATTTGTCGGATTTAAGGTAGTTCGGGCTAATTGTAAGTGAACGAAGATAAAGGCCATTTAAACTGAGGTACCTTAAATCCAACAAGTCCGGCTGAGCAAAAAATCTTGCTTTTTCATATGGGTCCATGGTATTGCTACTTCTGCGGCCACGTTTCAGCGTCTAATGCATATACAGTGGTACCTCATAACTCGCACTTAATCCGTTCAGAACTCCGGATCGAATCCCAAAGAGTTCAAGTTCTGGCTGAATTTTCCCCATAAGAAATCATGGAAAACCAATTAATTAGTTCCTGCTCCCCTAAAATGACACCTAAATATGTTTTTTTTAGCATTTAAACACAAAATGAACCGGATAAAACAAGAAGAGCATATACTGTACTAAACACATCTAAGCACATTTATCAAAACAGTAATTTGTAAAGTAACAAAATAAATGTATCCAAACAATGTGTCCTGCCCCGATCGTCTGCTCCTTCCGTGTGCCACGCCCCCTCGTTAACCCCATGTGGAATCCCCGTGTGATCAGCTGTTTCTGGTTGTTGTCATTAGTCCTCTGTATTTCGTCCGCGTTTCAGTTTGTTTCCCCAGTCTGGTCAATGTATTGTCCGTCTGCGTTTTGCCTGCCTTACCTGTAATTAAACCCCGTATTCCCCGATACCCTGACTTCTGCGCCTTTGTCTCCGTTCCGTCCCTGCTCAGCACAACAATATTATTATAATTAAATGTATTAATTGTTTATTATTAATATTAAAATAATTAATAAGAAATATTTATTTTTAAATGTATTTTATTATATAATTACTGTTACTGTCTGTCATTGTCTAAATGTATTTTTACTGTCTAAATATATGTATTCAGCTAGTGTAAACATGCACGATACTATCACAGCGAATGTGAGGCTGAGACTGAAGCTTTACTCTTTGTTTCTGTTGAGAGACGTGTCGCGTGACTCACTTCCCCACACGAACAAGTTATCTTAAGTCGGCATTCACGGTTTGACTTCTGAGATTCAGATCGAGCTCTAGGTAATTTTTTTCGAACTGGTTGGTTCGACTTTTAAGAAATTCAACTTGTAATGAGTTTGAGAACTGAGGTACCACTGTACTTTTGTCTGGGGTTCCTCGCTGTGAAGCATATCTCGATGATATGATTTATTCTTCCACTTGGGAAGAACATGTTATGGATGTTCAGGTGGTCTTTACTCGTCTGGAAAATGCATGCCTTACTCTAAATTTGGCTAAGTGTGAATTTGGAAAAGCCACTGTTTCCTATTTAGGGAAGCAGGTTGGTCATGGCGAAGTTCGCCCTGTTTTGGCTAAAATCCAGGCTGAGGCTGATTTTGTAGTTCCTGCCACAAAAATAGAACTCTGCAGGTTTTTAGGGATATACTATCGCGGGTTTTGTAGGAATTTTTCTGATGTGGTTTTACCCCTTACGAACTTGCTTGGTGCATCTAGCACTTTTGAGTGGACTAATGATTGCCAGACTGCTTTTGAGGGTATAAAAGCTACCCTGTTCTTTCGGCTCCTGATTTCCAATGCCCATTCAAGCTGGAAGTAGATGCCAGTGCCATTGGAGCTGGTGCTGTGCTCTTACAGGAGGATAGTAGTGGTATAGACCACCATATTTGTTACTTCTCTTCTTAAATTCTTAAGAAGGTGTTCTTAAAACACCAGAAGAATATCTAGCACCATCGAGAAGGAACTAGTCATTGCTAGCGGACAAAGATTTGACAGTTTTCCAAAATTTCTTTGGGTTATTGAGACTTCCCATGGTAGTGGACAGGTAAAAGTCGGCTTTAGCTTTTCTGAGCAAAAGTGGGCCCTGTGCTCCCTGTCTGACACCGTGGAGCTCGATTGGCATTTGCCATAGAAAACCAGAATTTACTTTGTTTATCACACATGTGGGGTCAGTCACTTCCTGAGGCTGCACACTTTTAGTGGTGGCCTTGCACCCTTGTGCCACACTAGCCTTCAGCTCCTGGATTTCAGTGACCAGGTCTGGAGAGTTAGGGGGCACCTATGTGGCACTTTTAGCTGCAGTCACCTGACGAACTGTTGTCTTGGGACTAGGACTAAGCATCTGCCTCTGAGCCTGCCTCTCCTCCTCCTCCCGAATCTCACAGAGCAACTGCAGGAAAGAAGGTGGTCGGATTCTACGCTCCCTTAATCGTAACTGTAATAGCATGACGTCCGATTCCAAAGCGCACCTCAAAATCTGCTCTAGGCGTGCACTATCCTTACGACTGGGCTTTAGCCCACCCTTCTGGGCAACTTTGCTGAGTACACCCTCCAGTCGTCTGAGGAAGGTGGACAACTTCTCACCTACATTCTGTCAAAGAGACCTAAATGCTAAATACAGGTCTTCCCCAGATTCAAAAACCCCAAAAGCCCTTTCCAGTGCCTGAAGATAGTCAGCCGGGGTAGCATTGGGCTCACTAAATCTTACGGCCTGAACTATCTCTAAGGCAGGACCCCTTACATCCATCCATCCATTTTCTCCCGGTTATCCGAGGTCGGGTCGCGGGGGCAGCAGTCTCAGCAGGGAAACCCAGACTTCCCTCTCCCCGGCCACTTCATCCAGCTCCTCTGGGGGAATCCTGAGGCGTTCCCAGGCCAGCCGAGAGACATAGTCCCTCCAGCGTGTCCTGGGTCTTCCCCGGGGCTTCCTCCCAGTGGGACATGCCCGGAATACCTCACCAGGGATGCCCGAGCCACCTCATCTGACTCCTCTCAATGCGGAGGAGCAGCGGCTCTACTCTGAGTCCCTCCCGAATGACCGAGCTCCTCACCCTATCTCTAAGGGAGAGCCCAGCCACCCTGCGGAGGAAACTCATTTCGGCCGCTTGCACTCGCGATCTCGTTCTTTCGGTCACTACCCATAGCTTGTGACCATAGGTGAGGGTAGGAACGTAGATCGACTGGTAAATCGAGAGCTTCGCCTTTTGGTTCAGCTCCTTCTTCACCATGACAGACCGATGCAGCGCCCGCATCACTGCGGACGCTGCACCGATCCGCCTGTCGACCTCCCGCTCCATCGTCCCCCCACTCGTGAACAAGACCCCGAGATACTTAACCCCCTGGGGTCTGAGGCCTCTTTTCCACTTTCGGGGTAGTCTGACATGCCTTGACATTTTAAAATATTTCACCTATCTAAAAAACATTTATCCAAAAGTGTTACATTTGCTTTTATTCAGCACAAACTCAGCACCAATAATCTGAGACCTCTTATAATGATGTTGTTATTCTATTTTTTGTTAAAATCAACTTTAAACATATACTTTTCAAAAACCTATTTTCAGACATGCTGAGAAATTGTAAAAAATCACATTATAGACATTTCTAGGTAAGACTTTTGAGCTCTGAAGCTTATAGACACAGGGGTTGGCTACACATAGGTGAAAGTGACATTCTGAAATTTTATGTAGTTTGATTACTAAAGTGTTAGCACTTTAGAGTGACACTCTTTTTCTCAAAGTCAGTGGCCTTCACAATGAATATTGATGAGGTAGGTGTCCTCACACCTGTAGTAGTTTGCATACTGTCAATGGCCCATCAGTCTGGAATGTCACTGCACCCCACACCCATCACTTTGGAAAGGCAGTTTGAAACGCAAGAAAAGTAGCAACAATAAAATCCCTTTCACAGTTTATTGGTAGATGGAATGAAAAATTAAAAACTGTGACTATATAAATATAGAAAGCGATAAATATGATGCAGTGACTATTATTAATGCTCTGGGGACGAGGGCATCGTCGACCGCATATTTTTCTTGTGTATTTCAGTTTATATCTCGCTGAAATCATTATGTAAAATCATGAAAAAAACACTGACTAAATCCGTTATCCGTCTTCTTTTCAAAACTTCCATTGTCAGAAGTATTAAAGTTTTTAAAATTAGGTTAAATAGGCAAAAAAGCGAATCGTGTCACCTTTCTTTGTCTTACTTGCATCAGGAGTGTATAGGACTGCTCTCAGCTGAAGATCGCTATTCACGTTCTAAATAGGATGGGTTTGAACTGGCGATCTTGTGATTACAGGCAAACAGGCTTAGCACACTGAGCCATGGACACAGGTACAAGAATCGCTGCTGAAAATGGCAACAATTTCTACCTATATATATTTGAAAAGTAGACCGTCCAAGGTTTCTGGGGGTGTTTTTTAAATGTGTATATGACAAAAACTCGCAGTGTTATTTAAATGATTTGGCGAAATTTCTGTCAGGCGGGACCGCCGACCCCAGAGGGTTAAAATAAAGTGCACAAAACACTACTTTTGAATTCATTATTAAATTTTGCGCATAACATTGCGATTAATCACGATTAATCATACAAATCATGCGATTAATCACGATTAAAGATTTTAATCGTTGCCCAGCACTAATATATATATATATATATATTCTTTCCCTGCAAAGAAAACAAGTTTACCTTTTCTCTTTTTCTTTATGCAAAGAAGTCTGGCTTGTCTAACATATTCTGTGCATGTCTGTTAAGTAACCTATCTTAAAAAAAAAAATCAGTACTGAAAGTCTGGTGCGACAAAATGGGAAATAGCAGTAGCAAGTCAAATTGGACTCCTGATCCGGCTTATGATCCGGAAGGTGAAACAGCATTTGAAAGGGAAATGCGAAAACGTGATAAGGGAAATAAGGGTTTACTATGGGGTAAAACATGTAGGGAAGCAGTAGAGGAAAGAACTGGAAAGGACTTTTCGGAGATGTGTGAAATGTGGGCGAAAAGGACAGGTGGCAAGTGGCCAAGAGATGGGTCTTTCGACCCTGCGAAAATAAGGATGGTAAGAAGAAAGATAAAGAAGCGAGAAGGCTGTTGTGGATGTTGCAGAAGTATTGAAGGTGAAGAGGAATGTTTGGAAATGTGGGAAAATGTGGCAAGACAGATCGAAATAGAGGCTGAGAGACGCAAGAATGAGGGAATCATGAAAAAAATAGGCGAGGAAAAAGCAAAGGCAGTCCAAGCACAACAAAGTTTGGATATGTTGTTAACCCCCTGGGGCCTGAGGCCTTTTTTCCACTTTCGAGGTAGTCTGACATGCCTTGACATTTTAAAATATTTCACCTATCTAAAAAACATTTATCCCAAAGTGATACATTTGCTTTTATTCAGCACAAACTCAGCACCAATAATCTGAGACCTCTTAGAATGTTATTATTCTATTTTTTGTTAAAATCAACTTTAAACATATACTTTTCAAAAACCTATTTTCAGACATGCTGAGAAATTGTAAAAAATCACATTATAGACATTTCTAGGTAAGACTTTTGAGCTCTGAAGCTTATAGACACAGGGGTTGGCTACACATAGGTGAAAGTGACATTCTGAAATTTTATGTAGTTTGATTACTAAAGTGTTAGAACTTTGGAGTGACACTCTTTTTCTCAAAGTCAGTGGTCTTCACAATGAATATTGATGAGATAGGTGTCCTCACACCTGTAGTAGTTTGCATACTGTCAATGGCCCATCAGTCTGGAATGTCACTGCACCCCACACCCATCACTTTGGAAAGGCAGTTTGAAACGCAAGAAAAGTAGCAACAATAAAATCCCTTTCACAGTTTATTGGTAGATGGAATGAAAAATGAAAAACTGTGACTATATAAATATAGAAAGCGATAAATATGATGCAGTGACTATTATTAATGCTCTGGGGACGAGGGCATCATCGACCGCGTATCTTTCTCGTGTATTTCAGTTTATATCTCGCTGAAATCATTATGTAGAATCATGAAAAAAACACTGACTAAATCCGTTATCTGTCTTCTTTTCAAAACTTCCATTGTCAGAAGTATTAACGTTTTTAAAATTAGGTTAAATAGGCAAAAAAGCAAATCGTGTCATCTTTCTTTGTTTTACTTGCGTCGGGAGCGTGTAGGACCGCTCTCAGCGGAAGATCGCTATTCACGTTCTAAATGCGCTGCGTTTGAATCGGCGACCACGTGATTGCAGGCACACAGGCTTAGCCCACTGAGCTATGAACACAGGTATGAGCTTCGCTGCTGAAAGTGGCAACACTGGCGCAAAGCTTCAGCGGCAGAGACGTATCCGTGTGCTATATTGTAGCCGATCAGTGTAAACACTACCCAGACATGTGCTCTTGTTTATTTCGGTCACAATGGGCGTATTCACATATTTCTTTACCCAATACTAACTGTCGGATTATCATGTTATTATCATGCGAATAGCGCGATTTGCAAGTGGGTGGGCGATCAGAGCCGCTTCGAGACGCAGACGCTTAAGTCAGTCACTCTTGTTCTTTCAATTCGTATCACGAAGCTGTAAAAATATATTTAGTTTCTACCTATATATATTTGAAAAGTAGACCGTCCAAGGTTTCTGAGAGTATTTTTAAAATGTGTATATGACAAACAGTTTTGCGAAATTTCTGTCAGATCCCGCCGGCGGGATCGCCGGTCCCAAGGGGTTAAAAGAGAAAAAAGAAAGCGGAAGACAGCTGCATCTACCCACCCCTCCCTTCAGCGCCACCAGCTCCCCCTGCTCAGGAAATCCTGCCACCTCCAGCGAGACAGGATCCGCCCCCTGCATACTCGCCAGCGCAAGCCGCAAGAGCTGCAGATTCGGCAGAAGATGAAGAAGACACTCCTCCCCGAAGGAGTGAGCGTATTCAACAACGCATGCAACAGCCTCTGACTGAAGAGCAAAGGGCACCTGTTGGAGTGCCAAGACAGTTCCCCTTGGTGGAAATGCCAAACCCCAGAGACGACGGGATGGTACAGGTGCAGAGGAACTGGGATCTAAGTGAACTGAAGGAGGTGGTCAACAGTCTGCCAGACCCAAACCAAGTGGGAGGGGCCCGTTTCTGGGATGAAGTCCTTGCATTGGATGGAATTTACCAACCCAGTGGAAGGGAATGGGAACAAGTTCTCCGGAGGAAGCTGAAAGGTGACTGGGCCGCAGTGAACGCTGATTTTGGAGGAAATGCCATGAACACTCGGGCTAATCCATTCACTGCAGACATGGCAGGACTGGGAACCAGAATTAAGGAAAAATATAAGAAGACTCCAGACTGGAACAAAATCCAAAAGGAAAAACAAGGATCTGGAGAAACCGTCTCCGAGTGGGAAGCACGTTTGGATGGGCTAATGAAAGACCACTCTGGGATCGACAATGACGAAGCAAGGAGGAACGCCATGAAGACGCTCTTTGTGGCGGGCCTCCGACCCAAGGTCCAGCAGATGGTGAAAACCATATGCCTGGGATGGAGTCAGGCGGAATGGCAAGAACTAAGACGTCACGCTATACATGCAGAAGAGGTAACCCAGGACCAGAAAGAGAGGCAGGCCTCGACTCTGCAACTGGCCCAGCTCCAGTTAGCCCAAGCCCAGCTCCAATACCACCGGGGTGGACCTAACAACAGAAGGGGCCGAACCCCGAGAGAAAGAGGCGGCTTTAGCAGTCGAGACCGGAGACAGTTCCACCGCACCCAACCCCGGGGTGATGACCAAGAGGGATGTTTCCTCTGTGGAAAACAAGATCATTGGAGAAAGGATTGTCCCCAGAATAATGGTCAACAGTGGCCGCCTCCACAGAGGGGAGGAAGAGGAGGAAGCCGTCAGGGGCCCCCACCCCAGTGGGGTACAGATGGCCCACAATGAAGAGGCGAGGGGACTGAGGGACCAGGAAACGGCCAGTTCCTGTCCCTCACAGAGACATCAAGGGAGGACCCCACGATAACCCTCGAGATTGACGATCATGCTGTTGTCTTCTTAGTGGACACAGGAGCTACCAAGTCCACAGTGAAAGACACAGACCTCCCTGGAGTCCCTAAGTCTGGAAATCATGTGACAGTTGTGGGGTCCTCTGGCCTACCCCACACCTTGTTAGAGACTTCCGTTATCCATTGCCACAAGGTCCGGTCCTGTCCATCACGCCTTCCTGTTGAATAACCACTGTCCAGTTAACCTTTTGGGCAGAGACCTACTATGTAAACTGCAATGCAAAATTGATTTGGACGAGAGGGGAGTCCACCTGACCTCTCCCCCACTTGGATTGTATGTTTCCCAAGAAAGTAAGCCATGCTACGCCGCATGGGTCCTCACTGATAACACCATTGGTCGAGAAAAGGTGCCACACTCACTTGAACAACCCCCTATCCTCCATTGCACGGCTCTCTATAGTTCACACTGCGACCACGAGATATGGGAATGGATGATGCTCTTCCTGGAAGAACAGAAACCCCCTGAGACCGTGTTAATGAAGTTTCTGTATGTAAGCGCTTCCGTGGCCGGCATGTCTGTCCAGCTCAACCAAGATCAAAGTACATGGATCATCGATCATCATATGTCCCATGTGTCACTGGGAAAAAGTGACGCCCACCAATGGAAAGATCTAGGCCCATGGATCAAAGACTGCGAAGACAGACACGACTGGATTCCAGTCAAGGATGGCCGAAGTATCACTACTGATGGAACCATTCAAAGACATACCATCTCCCTCACAGTAGATGTCAGGAGAGAAGCGTTCCTCTCTGAAGAACATCGCCAGACCACGAACCTACCAGCCCCACCAACTGAACCTGAGTGGCTGTCTGAGATACCAGAAACCCTATGGGCAAGTGGCAAGAATGACTTTGGGAGAATCTGCACCGCGGCACCACTGCAAGTCCAGCCAAAGTCCAACCACAGACCAGTAAAAGCTCAGTACCCACTCTCACCTGAGGCAGAGAAGGGTATCACCATGGTGCACCAAGAACTGGTACAAAAGGGGGCTCTGAAGGAAATTCCCTACTCCCCCGTTAATTCTCCGATCCTGCCTGTGAGGAAGGCAGATGGATCCTGGCGGTTTGTACAGGACCTGAGGGGGGTGAATGACGCCATACATCCCCGTGCACCTATTGTTCCTAATTCAGTAACTATCCTATCATCCATACCACCTCAGGCTCAGTGGTTTTCTGTTATTGATCTAGCAAATGCATTTTTCTCTGTCCCTGTTCACCCAGACTCGCAGTACTGGTTCGCGCACACCTTTAGAGGCAAGCGTTATACGTGGACAGTGATGCCCCAGGGGTACACTGAGTCACCTAGCGTTTATGCTCAAGAATTAGGAAAGAACTTAGAGGGGTTCAAGCCCCCGGGCGGGAGCACCCTAATTCAATATGTAGGTGACCTGCTGTTGTGTTCCACTCAGTTGTGAGCAAGATACCAAAGCGCTGTTGCTGTTTCTAGCCCAAAATGGCCATAAAGCCTCAAAGGCAAAACTGCAGTTAGTCAAACAGGAGGTTCAATATCTCAGACATGTCCTCAATCACCTAGGCAGGCGCCTAGGTCTAAAACGGGTAGAAGGGATTCGCAAGGCCCCCATCCCAGATACTAAAAGGCAATTGATGAAATGGATGGGAATGGTCGGCTACTGCCGTCCCTGGATACAGGATTTTGCTGAAAGATCCCAACCTTTACTAGACCTTATGCATGGGGGACAAGGACTTAGACCTAATGACAGACTGGACTGGACGACTAAGGCTGAGACGGCGTTCGCTGACCTTAAACAAGTGCTATGCGATGTGCCCGCTTTAGGAGTACCAAATTTTTCCAAGCCATTTCAATTGTATGTGGATGAACGGCATGGTTTCATGACCGCCGTCCTTGGCCAGATTCATGGTGACAGGTTGCGCCCCATTGTGTATTATTCTAAACGTCTGGACACGGTGGCCAGCTCTCTGCAAGCCTGCCGCAGATTTAGTCCAAATGCATCCCCTTGTGGTGCACACCTCGCATGCTGTGCATGCCCTAATAACGCAGACTAAAACATCTCACCTTACTACTGCGCGTCTGATTCACTACCAAAACATCCTGCTTACTCTCTCCAATGTGACCCTCCAAAGGTGTTCCACAATAAACCCGGCCACACTTCTTCCCACTGAAATGGAAGGTTCCCCTCATGACTGTGTTGAGGTTGCTCAATCCCTCGCTAAGCCTAGATCAGACCTGGGTGAAGACCCATTGCCAAATTCTGAGTTCATTTTTGTGGATGGGTGCTCCCTTAGGCTCCCTGATGGGAGCCCATCTACCTCTTACGCTGTGGTAGCGTCAGAGGGCCAATTGCTGTCTGGAGGTAAGTTACCGTCCACCTGGTCAGCACAGGCTGCAGAGCTGTTCGCCCTAGCCCAGGCCTGCCGCCAGTTCGCAGGTGAGGATGTCACGATATTCACAGATTCCAGGTATGCATTCGGGGTATGCCATGACCATGGAGCCCTCTGGAAACAGAGGGGCTTCCTCACCAGCACAGGTAAACCAATACAGCACCATGAGTTAGTCCAAGACCTCCTTTCTGCCATCCAACTGCCTCACTCCATTGCTGTGGTTAAGTGTAAGGCTCACAAGGGGTGCTCTGACCCGGTCAGCATTGGTAACTTCTGGGCCGATTGGTGGGCTAAGAGGGCAGCCTTACACACTGATGCCCCAGTGGCGCTCATGCCTTCACGGGTATTACATGACACTCACACCCTCCTTGATGTCCAGTCGGGTGTGACAGAGGGGAAGAACACATAGTGGAATGGGGTTAGCTTCATTTGAGGTGCTCACCGGGAGACCAGTGCCGCTCCCATACCCGGGAGGCACCATCAAGTTAGAAACTGTTGATGGCGATTTACTACCCTATGTGTCTAGTTTACAGATTTCCTTGAAGAGGATCCATAGCCAGATCAGGGCTGCTCAGGTCGGACTGGAGCCAAATCAGCCAGAGACCATAGGACCAGGAGAGTGGATCCTGATCAAGGACCTGCGCCGGAAGCATTGGCATCAACCGAGGTGGCGGGGACCATACCAAGTCCTTCTCTCCACACCTAACGCCGTGAAGGTCGACGGTATCTCCTCCTGGGTCCTGGCACTGCAAGAGATCTTAGTCCTCCTGAAAGACTATGATTTGGAGACGTAGATTGGGGTATTGGGCCCCAGCTATAAGCATTATTATTGGTTGTGTAATTTTGTGTTCTATTATTGCTTATGTAGGGTATATGTATAATCATGTGAATCTAAAGGAAAGCAGAGATGATATAAAGGGTGAAGGAACAAAAACATATCATATGCCTCAACTGAATTCGTATTGGCAATTTGCAAATTTCTCGGTGATGCAACAAAACGTTTCTGGTCATTGTTTGGTATGCACTTTGATTCCTCACTCAGTGGAACAACCGTTTCCTTCATTGTTGCATTCACTGCAGTGAAAGAGGAACTCACGGCTGTCCGTTTAATGACCACCCAAAATAGATTAGCCCTAGACATACTGCTAGCCACGGAAGGAGGAGTTTGCGCTATGGTGGGAGACCATTGCTGCACGTACATTCCCCCAAATGACGAGGACAACGGCAATTTGTCACAGGCCATCGCCAAAATGCATGAGGTCGCCCATGCGCTGTACGGTCAGGAGTCTCATGATAATGGCATATGGCCATGGCCCCTGAATATGTTTCAGGCATGGTTTGGGAAGTGGACATTGATTATCCTCTCTGCTCTCCCTATTGTTTTATTGCTTGTCTGTGTGTGTTTCTTTGTTCCATGCTGTATACCATGTTGTTCTACTATGGCTCAATTTCATCCACGGGCGTCACGTCATCAGATGGTACAGCTTATGCAGGACGTTCCACCGCAGAGGAAGAAGCAACAGACAGCACGTTCTGCTGCCTCCCATGCCCAGCTGGAATGGACTGCTCCTGGGAACCCTTACTCCTCGGACGAGGACGACGTCAGTGTGTGATACAAGAATGATTTTGTATCAAAGGGGGGAATGTAGTGGAAAATTACCACCAAGCATGATGTCTGATGGTTACTAAGGAAGTTAGGCTGCAAAATAAGGTTGCTATGCTCGAAGAAACAGATGCAAGAGACTGGGGAGGGGGTTTTAGACCTTACCCATGTTAAGCTAGACAAGAGATGAATTTTTATTCCATATATGGTAAATATAAGATGCTTGTGCTAGACGAAAAGCTTGTCCTGAGCATAGAATGTGCAAAAGCAGACATGGGTCTTCCGGTTGTGGTTGCAGAGAAAGGTCATTTGTCTGTCAATATAAAATGAAAGCAGCTGCGTCTGCTTTTTGGAGAACTTCTCAGAACTGTCTGCGGAGAGTCTCCCCGAGCTCGCATAGAAAGATATCTCAATAAATGAAACCAAGCTAAACCATTGGACTCATCTGTTGCTTCCTACCTCCAAATTTCCATAACACATGTTAATCTTCTTAAAGCTTATTTCTCTCCTGTACCTGTTGGGTTGATAACTCCTCCTGCACATCCCCCTCCTATTAGTAGTAGATTTCTTGAGGCGACGCCCTTGCAGCAAGAACATGATGGGGAACTGGCTCTCCTGAGATTACTGAGGGACGGTTACAGAATTCTGAGATGCGGCAGAATTGTATAGCTATCTCTCCGATCTGTCAGACAGGGAAAGGGCTGACATTATTGAGTTGGTTGATGCTTTTCCATCTCTTTTTCCAGATGTGCCAACTCGTACCACAGTCATTGAACAAAATATCGATCTTGGATCAGCCCAGCCTATTAAACAACATGCCTATCGAGTAAACCCCACAAAAAGGGCAATACTGAGGAAAGAGGTGGAATATTTGTTAAAACATGATTTGGCTGAGCCCAGTTTTAGCCCATGGAGCTCGCCTTGCTTGCTGGTGGGTAAGCCGAATGTAACTTATACAGTAGGTTTTGTATGGATTATAGAAAGCTGAATACCGTTATACAACCAGATTGTTTTCCTCTTCCCCGTGTGAATGATTATGTTGATCATGTTGGAGCAGCTAAGTTCATTAGTAAATTTGATTTACTAAAGGATTATTAGCAAGTGCCTTTGATCCAGCATGCTAGAGAGCTATCTGCTTTTATTACTCCAGATAACTTCCTTCAATATAAAGTTATGCCTTTTGGGGTTCGGAACGCACCTGCCACCTTCCAACGTCTTATTAACTATGTCTTAAGTGGAATGTCTGGGTGTGAGGCTTACCTGGATGATGTAGTTGTGTTTAGTTCCACCTGGCCAGAACATCTTGAGCAGATTAAGGAGCTTTTTCAATGTTTATCCAGTGCTAATCTCACAGTAAACCTTGCCTAGTGTGAGTTTGGCAAGGCAACAGTTACTTATTTTGGTAAAGTGGTTGGTCAGGGCCAGGTTTATCCTGTAAGAGCCAAAGTTGAGGCCATTCGTAATTTTTTAGTGCCCTCCAATCGCCCGGAATTGCGGCGGTTTTTGGAAATGGTATGGTACTATTGAGGGTTTTGCCAGAATTTCTCTATAGTTGTCACTCCTCTGATTAACCTCCTTAGTAGTAAAATTCCTTTTGAGTGGACAGATGCCACTCAACAGGCCTTTGAGGCTGCTAAAGCATTACTAGTCAGTGCTCCTGTCTTGGCTGCTCCGAGGTTTGAAGAACCTTTTCAATTAGCTGTTGATGCCAGCGACTGGGGTGCGGGAGCTGTTCTTCTCCAGATAGCTCCTGATGGAGTTGAACATCTGGTATGTTATTTCTCAAAGAAATTTAACAGAGAATAGTTGGGCTATTCTACTATGGAGAAGGAGGCTTTAGCTCTTGTCCTGGCTGTTTTAATATTTCAAAATTTATTTGAGTAATGCCCGTAGTCCTATTACTGTCTACACTGATCACAACCCATTGGTATTTATTGACAGGATGCGGAACTCTAATCAGCGGGTTATGCGATGGAGTCTTATTCTTCTGCCATATCCCCTAAAGATAATACATTAGAGGTATCGATAATGTCACTGCTGATGCTTTGTCTCGAGTATAATTACTCTGTGGTAGATTCTATTCTTTATTTCTCCTGTTACGACCCCCCCCCCCTGCTTTTCCTGCAGTCAGTGTAGTGGCCATTTAGTGACTACATGTTGTAGGGGAGGACGTTAATTGCCCACACCTGGCGCCGGTTTGGGTATAAAAGCGCCTGCGGATATTTTGGACGTCCTCCGCTCCTCTCTCCAAATACTCGCGCACCCCTGCATTTCTATCCCTGCATTTCGCATAGTTTCGCAAACTTTTACCTCTAGACCGGTTTTACCCTTGTGTTTGAACTAATAAATTAAGTGTTTCTTAAATTATTACCTTGTTGTTGGTCTCCCTTTTTTTATGCTGCGGTCTTACACGAGCTGGCCGTAACAAACATTTAAAGAAATTATTTTGCCCCTGCTGCTAGAAGCATACCATCATACGTTACAATATAGCGTTATGGCTCCTTTCTGGAATGATGCAACAATAGTTGTAATACCTAAGGAGGGTAAGGATCCTACCAAATGTCAGTCTTACAAACCCATATCCCTGCTGAATACAGACATACGCATACTAACAACCATTCTGGCAAAATTTTAACAATTATCACAAAAATCATTCATCCTGATCAGACAGGGTTTATAGTGGGAAGGTATTACGGAGACAATGTCAGGAGGTTATTAAATTTGATGACACACCCAACTGTTAGAGAAGAGACCGCAATGATTCTGTCCCTTGATGCCGAGATGTCTTTGATCAAGTATCCTGGCAATACCTATTTCAAACACTGAAACAATTCCGATTTGGCCCCAACTTCATAAAATGGGTAGAGGGCTTGTATTCTAATCCACAAGCTACTGTGAAAGTAAATGGACACACTTCTGCCCGATTTGCATTAGCTCGTGGATGTAGGCAGGGTTGTCTCATCACCGCTGCTGTTTAACATCAGTATTGAGCCTCTTGCACAATCAATTAGAGATGATAGTAACGTAAAGGGTCTGTCTATAAATAAAGAGCAAGATAAAGTTTCGCTGTATGCAGACATTGTCCTCTTATACATAGCAGATCCAGAGTACTCAATCCCGTCTTTAAGGAACTTCATCTCTAACTATGGCTTTTTCTCTGGATATAAGGTGAACATGGACAAAACCATGTCTATAGATATAGCAGGCAATATTCCGCAAGGGTTCAAGCTTCTAAGTGGGTTTAAATGGCCTAAAACTGGCATTAAATACCTGGGTATTCAAATTCCCCTCTCACTAAAAAACCTATATGATGCCAATTACAAGCATATTATTCAAGAAATCAGCAAAGACCTGGACCGCTGGGCAGCACTCCCCCTGTCTTTAGGAGGCCGAATTGAAAGTATACGTATGAATGTGCTCCCTAGGCTCCTATACCTGTTTCAGATGCTACCCATTGAAATACCTAAATCTGCTTTTGATGTATTGAATAGGCTAATTTCAAAGTATGAATGGCAAGGGAAACGCCCAAGAGTTAGACTAAAAACACTACAGCTATCTAAATTACATGGAGGGCTCAAACTTCCAAATCTAAAGTATTATTTTTGGGCTGCGCAATTAAGACCCCTGATAATATGGATGCAAGATCTCACAGACTCACGTTGGCTCAATATTGAAAAAAGCATATATCTAACCCCCTTACAGACGCTGCCGTTTTGTGATATTTCCCCACAAAAAATCCCAATGAGTGAATGGACTCATACTACGCTAAAACTCTGGTGGAAAGTAAAATCATCATTCGGTCTGCCCAAAGCAATTTCAGCACTAACTAATATAGGATATATTCAAGACTTCATACCATCTCATACAGATGCAGGCTTTAGAAGATGGTCAGCACATGGACTTTCTAATTTGTATCAGCTCCACAAGGATGGATGCCTTAAATCATTTGACCAGTTAAAAGTGGAATTCAAAATTCATACACATGTTACTACATATTCAATGAAAAGAGCCAGAAATAGTGACATGAGTTCGGTTTTTCTTATTTATTTATCCAACTGAATGTTGCAACTACACCATTAGTCATCTTCATGTACTGTAGCCAAGACTTTGGTGATCAGATATCTGGGATCAAAACAAACTGCCAGCATTGCTTACTATGTACTTTTATAATGTGTCTGCAATTGTTCCAAACTGCATTTTGCAATGTCTATACTTTGATGTCAAACTACAAACTTAACATAAATCTGATATACAGTAAAACTGGTCTAAGTCGCCGTCTTGTAACTCGTCAATGTGCCTAAGTCGACGCTCAAGCAAAAGTCCCGATTTTTCCTAACGATGTTTCCTTTAAAATTCCTTGTGTAACTCGTCGCTTGTAAGTCGTCAAATTCCCTTAGTCGTCACCTAAATCCCAGTCCCGAAGAACACAAATGAATGGATTTTCCTACCTGTAAGTCGACACCCCAATCGCTGCATTCCCGCCGCCTGCTTCACAACGCCTGCTTGTTACCACGGCAATGTAGAAACGGGGAATCCCCACCTATCGCACTAGTCGCTCCCTGGTCTTAAGTCTCACGTGTATAGTGCGGTGTAGTAGAGGTATGGTGTTATATTTACTAGTCGGCAAAACGGCGAGATAGACATAAGTCGCCAAAGTGTCGACTTAGGTGTATCTCGTCAATTCTCTAAGTCGTCACTTTTAAGCTGGTCCCGCGAGTGTCGACTTAGACCGGTTTTACTGTATTTACAAAGTACACTAACTTAAAGATGAGTTTAGTGCCAAAACAAATATATAAGAAATAATTTATTTGCCATGAATTAAGTTTATGATATTGAATGAAATGTGTGACCATGCCCCAGTCAGTGAAAGTCTGTTCCCTACCCCTAGACTCCAAAGGGTTAAGAGCCCTCGGGACCCACGGGATAGTATCCCATACTGCCCTGGCCCCCTTATTAGACAGGCGTGCCTCCCTGAAGTGGTAAGCTGTTAGCGGTGGCAGCTCTGTGGCGGCAATGCGGGCTTTGGGCACCTGCAGGGATGAAGCAGCGGTGATGTCTGGGGTGAGCCCTGCCGTATTCCAGATCGGGAGGGGTCCCTTAAGATATCTGACGGAGAGAGAAGCTGCAGAGAGAGAGACGGCCCCCAGGAAGATTGTTGGTTTTTCGTCCAGTCTACTCTCCTTTGGCTTCTTGCTATTCTTCCTCCAGTTGGTGGCTGGTGGCAGAGGTTGGACCATCTCCGGGAGGACAGACGGCAGTTCGGCAACTTCCGCCCTGTGTAGCTGGATCCTCCCCTCAGTCACGCACTTCACCAGCTACCAGAGGTTTTCGTGCACCTTGCTCATGAGGTATACGTTCCCGGGCGGAGGCATCTCCCTAAGGAGGGTCCCGCTCCGGCTGGCTAACTCCAGCGCCACGGGATCTTCCCGGACCTCGGGCTGGTTTAGCCAGAATATTACTTCCTGGAGTAAACTGAGGTGTTATTTCTCGGCTCGCAGAAGTGAGTCTTCTTGGAGTTCCGTCATTCTGTCAGGTCCGAGTGTTGGGTAAGCGAGCAAGGAGTCAGGATGAGGCAGCCAAAATGCAGGAAACGGGGTTTATTCAGGACAAACAGGCAGACAAGGTAAACCACGGAAAAGATTTCAATGACGGAACTGTGGAAACAGACTTCAACGCGGATTTCAATACACAGGACTACTCAGAAATAACACGAAACAGCTGAATACCATCAGGAATTCACACGAGGTAACGAGGGGGGCGTGGCACACGGAAGGATCGTACGAGCAGGTCATGACAAGGATTATATTAATTACAGGTTAGTCAGAGAGAAAAAACTATAAAATTATATTTTTCTTGTTTATTCAGCTCACTGAACACAGGCATTTATTTTAGTCATACATTTAAGAGTAAAAAGGATTATAAAGGTTAAAAAGCAGAGATTTTACCTTTTTGCAAGGAGAACCAGCAACACGTCACAGCGACAATGAGGAGTTTGGATAAACATAAAACCCTGGATAGAGGGGCTCAGTGAATGAGGAGGTGAATCTGTACAGGGGGGTCAGTCCACCAGAGGAGACTCTGTAGAAGGACAGAGCACCAGCCTCCCAGTCCAGATACACTCCTACTCTGCGGGAACCTGAGGACTTTATGGGTATGTCAGTCTGTTTATTATTGTGGCGGACAGAGTAACCGACAGGATCACAGCGCAGCATCCATGACTTGTCATTGCGTCCAAGCCGACAGTCAGCATTGTCTCCTTTCCTCCCGATTCCTTTATAAGTCACTCCTATATCAGCTCCATCTCCACTCCACTCAGCCTCCCAGTAACAGCGGCCAGTCAGACTCTCTCTGCACAGAACTTGGTACCAGCGGTCAAATCTCTCTGGATGATCAGGATATGGCTGCTCTTCACCTCCTGTCACCTTCCTGTTCCCCCCTGACAGAGACAGGCGTCTGTTTGCTGTGTTGGGGTCCAGCGTCAGCTGGCAGGAGTCTGTAGGCAGGAGGAAGAATTATTAATACCATCAGGCAGCCTATACGTTTCTGTACGATATAAAAACAGCACAGCTTCCCCGAATGAAACAGGAATTTAACTTTATGAAAAGCTCAGGAAATGCTGGACGGGGGACACGACACCAGCGGGAAGAGTTGCCAAAATGGCAAAATTTCTGATACAAATGCCTCCGAAAATGATTCCGGCGCCGGAGTTGCGCTCCATGACGATCTAGTATTTGCAGCGATTGTCTGACATGGTCTTTAGTCACAGCAAAGCCGGTCTGAATGCATTTCACATGCATTGGCTTATTTCCGTGAAGCGTGTCATACTGTATCTACTGATCTGGGAGAAACACTGTGGTGTCAAGCAGGGCAAAATAGGTGCTGCGCAAAGTTGAAAAATTAACGATAATACCGTCTACAAACCATCAGTAAAAGCGGATTAAACTATACAGATCGTGCATCATGAAAAACAGGATGGTTACCTCATTAATTCAGAAAAACAGAAAAATATTGCTCAGAAAAACGGGATTATTATCTCATTAATTCGGAAAAAACAGGATGATTATTACGTTAAATCGGAAAAACTGAATTGACTTGTTTTTCAGATGAATAGAATACGCTTCCATAGAAAACCGCTTACCGCGAGGCGTGAGCCCCGCATCTCGCGCAGGTACGTCGCCGCTCTAATCTGTTAACATGGGCGCCAAAATGAAATTTGATATTTTCCACCGCACATCCAGTGTGTCACGGGCGCAAATTTCTTTTAGCAGCTAGGGTAGTTTGGGAAATCTTATTAATATCCATGAGCAAAGACCTACATGATTAGCTGGCTCATTAATATGTATGAGAGGATCGCTGCCTGATTAGCCAGTCAACATCAACATGTGCTGCCTGTTTTTTCACTCTAAGGCAGGGCTGCCCAAATCCAGTCCTGGGGGTCCGGAGCCCAGTGTAGCTTAGTTCTTTCCCTGTTCCACCATAAATGATTCAGCTCAAGTGCTGTGTGGTAATTAGCACAAGGAGTTGAATCAGTTATGTTAAATAAGGGGAAACCCAAAAATGTGCAGGACTCTGGCCCTCCAGGACTGGATTTGGGCACCCCTGATTTAAGGCATTCACTGGCCAATCAGGAATATTCTCTCATGAGTATTAAGGGATGCTCCAGAACCACCCTGTAAAAATGTAAATTCACATTTCGCACTTGAGGAGAGAGTCCAGTGTCACTGCCTACGGGTGCCGTCTTAGGACAATACTAACAAATCTCACACAGAAAACACATACACTCACGGCGTGTGCAAAAAACACAAATGCAAAGGATTCTTTTTGCGAAATTAAAGATGTACAACTACATCAGAATATATTTTAACCATCTTACCCTCCCACACAAATACAAAGACAATATGAGCAGCTATAAAGTATTTGTAAAAATATTTTTAAAAACGACTAAATTAATTCAAAGTGTTTTTGGTGATGATTTTGCTGTTTTATTTTTCTCATTTGGATGTGTAAAATGACACAAACAGAAACTCACCTAAACACAAACATGGAAATCCATCTACACACAATGCAAAAGCCACACTCATCACAACAATTGTGTAAATACAACCATAACATAGTATTAATGGTATTATTTACAGATCATGTTTAAAAAACAGATCACTGTTTAAAAAACATGCAAACACACTTACATTTCTGTAAGCCTGGTCTGGTCCTGCACTCTCCACTGTGGTCCACACTATAGGAGAAGCAGAATGACGTAGTGCTGCTGTATCCATTTATTTATTGGTGCCTCTTCTTCACATACATGCATAAGTATCTGTAGCATGTCAAACTCACACTCTGTACTCACTTCAGCTTCTCCAGTTTACAGCTGGGATCCTCCAGTACAACAGAGAGCAGCTTCACTCCTGAGTCTCCTGTTTGATTGTAGCTCAGGTCCAGCTCTCTTAGATGTGAGGGATTTGACCTCAGAGCTGAAGCCAGGGAAGAACAGCCTTCTTCTGTGACTCTACAGCCTGACAACCTATAGAAAGGAAATCACAAAATACAGGTGGCAACGATTCTTCAGAATGCCAGTGCTGATGTGCCCAAAGGGACCAGCGACTGGCCTGGACCCACCAGACCAAACAGCCCATCAGCACCTCCCCCTTTTCCTCCATCCCTGATCATCCTGTTCCTGATAAAAAGCTGCCATTCGGGGGTAATGTTCTACACTTGAGTTTGCCTGTGTGTCTCTGTTCCTTCGGCCGCTACACACAGTTCACTGAAGCTCATCTTTTAGCCACACTGACTCTGTAGTAACAGACAAAAATCAGCCAGGTTAAAAATTAAACCATCCAGTGACAGTGACCCACTGCATGAAACTTAGAACAACTGGATTCCCTGGACTCCTGCCACAAGAAGAGCACTAATGGCAGAGAGGATGAGGCCCTGGGGTGATGCCAAGAGCAAATGGTGTGACATCACAGGTGCAGGAAAGTAGGCTAAACCCCAAAGGGTGACGATCAGCACCACAGCACTGGACTGAAACCACTAGATCCCCGCAGTCAGCCGCAGAAACACCCATGAGGAAGTGAGGAATGCCAACAGGAGGCGACCAGCAGCTGATAAGAACTTTAGAGAGGGGGCAGTATTGCCTCCCCCAGGACGACTCAAAGCCTGCACCGTTGACAACCCCACAATGAAAATGACTTCACTGTGATGGTCCATCCGCATCTGCGTGACGTATGAACCAGCCCTGGACAGCAGGGGGGGAGGCCGACTGGTGAGCAGGCCACTTGTCATCTTTCTCTCTCTCTCTCTGAAGACAGACGGCCTGGGGGATGACCACACGGAAGGGACTGCCACCTCCCACCTGCTCAGCCCGTCACCAAGGAGCCGGGCCCAGCCATGTGCCCTTTCTAAATGTACCCCCTTTTCCCCCTAAAATAAACACTGTCCATTTGGGGTGTCCACCACAACCCAGTGTCTCCTGCCTCCTTACCCAAAAGAGGAGACTAACCTGGGAAAGATTAACCTTCACATCCAGATCAGAACAGAGCTGGGAAACGCCCCCACCTGACTGCCGAGGGGAATCGCTGACGATCCCCCCAGGGAGAGGGCTGTACAGAGCCTCCCATGTTCTGGCTGTGAAAACACTGGCAGCAGGTGAATATGTGTACAGTGGATGTCAAAAGCTGACATACCCCTATTGTATCTGTGCGCTGAGCTAAAGCTTTTCAAGGTATTTTTATTTAAATAGTTCCTCTTCTTATACACTCACCTAAAGGATTATTAGGAACACCTGTTCAATTTCTCATTAATGCAATTATCTAATCAACCAATCACATGGCAGTTGCTTCAATGCATTTAGGGGTGTGATCCTGGTCAAGACAATCTTCTGAACTCCAAACTGAATGTCAGAATGGTAAAGAAAGGTGATTTAAGCAATTTTGAGCGTGGCATGGTTGTTGGTGCCAGACGGGCCGGTCTGAGTATTTCACAATCTGCTCAGTTACTGGGATTTTCACGCACAACCATTTCTAGGGTTTACAAAGAATGGTGTGCAAAGGGAAAAACATCTAGTATGCGGCAGTCCTGTGGGCGAAAATGCCTTGTTGATGCTAGAGGTCAGAGGAGAATGGGCCGACTGATTCAAGCTGACAGAAGAGCAACTTTGACTGAAATAACCACTCGTTACAACCGAGGTATACAACAAAGCATTTGTGAAGCCACAACACGCACAGCCTTGAGGCGGATGGGCTACAACAGCAGAAGTCCCCACCGGGTACCACTCATCTCCACTACAAATAGGAAAAAGAGGCTACAATCTGCACGAGCTCACCAAAATTGGACAGTTGAAGACTGGAAAAATGTTGCCTGGTCTGATGAGTCTCGATTTCTGTTGAGACATTCAAATGGTAAAGTCAGAATTTGGCGTAAACAGAATGAGAACATGGATCCATGATGCCTTGTTTCCACTGTGCTGGCTGGTGGTGTAATGGTGTGGGGGATGTTTTCTTGGCACACTTTAGGCCCCTTAGTGCCAATTGGGCATCGTTTAAATGCCACGGCCTACCTGAGCATTGTTTCTGACCATGTCCATCCCTTTATGACCACCATGTACCCATCCTCTGATGGCTACTTCCAGCAGGATAATGCACCATGTCACAAAGCTCGAATCATTTCAAATTGGTTTCTTGAACATGACAATGAGTTCACTGTACTACAATGGCCCCCACAGTCACCAGATCTCAACCCAATAGAGCATCTTTGGGATGTGGTGGAACGGGAGCTTCGTGCCCTGGATGTGCATCCCACAAATCTCCATCAACTGCAAGATGCTATCGTATCAATATGGGCCAACATTTCTAAAGAATGCTTTCAGCACCTTGTTGAATCAATGCCACGTAGAATTAAGGCAGTTCTGAAGGCGAAAGGGGGTCAAACACCGTATTAGTATGGTGTTCCTAATAATTCTTTAGGTGAGTGTGTGTATATATATATATATATATAAAAATAGCTCCCATTGTTTATTTTCATTTCAGCCTTTACAAAAACAGAGGGTGACTGAAGTGGCAAATTTTCTGCGTTTTACTTAAATAAATCTAACCACTTCTTCATATGAGCAGACTAGATGATTTTTTGACTCGTATCCACATCCATTCTAACATCCACTTCATTAACAAGCTTACTAACTCCAAATCCTTGCAACCGTTGAGCTCTTATTTTCGGAAGGTTGTCATCAACAGGTTCACTTCCAGCCGTGAATAAGTTTAAATATTTCCAATACAATCACAGAAGAGCGATAATGGATGAGGACTTACGGTCAAAAAGCTATATGTTTCCAAGCTTGCATATGTCCCTTTTTCAACCAAAAAAATCCTCTATCACGTGCCCAGCATAGAATCCACCTACTGACCAATAGAAATTCAGCATCAATAATGCTGCCTAAATTTCCACATTTTCAATTATGACAGATTACCTATTATTAAGCATGCATTAAACAATATTCAGATTCGAAATATTAACAAAAATATTCAAAAAATATTTCCCTATAATTTGGCTCTAACAGTGACGTTCAAATAAGTGCAAGTGATTTTAATAAGGGTGGTGGTGCAGTGGTTAGCACTCTTGCCTCACACCTCTGGGACCTGGGTTCAAGTCTCTGCCTGGGTCACATGTGTGCATGTTCTCCTCCGGGTGCCCTGGTTTCCCCCATAGTCCAAAAACATGCCGAGGCTAATTGGCATTGCTAAATTGCCCTTAGATGTGCATGTGTGAGTGTGCCCTGCGATAGGCTGGCCCCTCTGTCCAGGGTTGTTCCCTGCCTCGTGCCCATTGCTTCCAGGATAGGCTCCAGACCCCCCACGACCCAGTAGGATAAGCAGGTTGGACAATGGATGGATGGATTTTAATAAGTGATTTAAATAAGTAATGCAAAAATGATATGTGACTCCTCCCATAACATATTCACACCAATAAAATTGCTTCCACTGCAGCCATCAGCGATCTTTCTGCCAGGTGGCCCCAGACTGATTACTAACTCTGAAAGGAGGAGATGTGAACATCCCCAGCAGCTAATGCAGGCCAGACAGGCTGTGTTAGTTCTCGTTCTAGCCTAGCTGATGCAAGGCTTGTTTTATGTGCAAATTATGAATTTAAAATTTAATTGAAACAAATTATGGATGCAACAGTACTTTCAGGAATTCTGTTTGAGAGACCTTAACACGTGAACATTTTAAAAACTGTGGTCCACACAAATCTGTACAGTACAGTGAGAGCTGATTACAGGAGGGATTCCTCTCTCATAGGTGACAGACGGCTGATGTGACACAGGAAGGTGCCCATGCAGCAGCTACCCAAAATAAAAGAGTATTTTATTTGGTGTAATTCCACCTGAGCAAATATGATTTAGGTTCCTCTGTTATGAAACTGTGAAAAGTCCAGCCCATGCATTTACTCTAGTATAGAGTATAAGAATATTAAATCAGTATGACAATACTAAAACAAAACATATGTATCATGTCCTCTTTTCTGAAAAATATAAAGAACTGTAAAGTAAAAAGTGTAAATTGATACCTGTTTACTGGGAATTAAATGGTGTGAGTGCAGCGGTTCACTTGTCTGACCTGCCTTGCAGCCACAGAAACACTTTATAATATTAATGAACCAGTTTAGTATTTGTACTGTGAAACTAGACTGACCTCAGTATCTCCAGTTTACAGTGTGAATCCCCCAGTCCAGCAGAGAGCAGCTTCACTCCTGAATCCTGCAGGTCATTGTTACTTAGGTCCAGCTCTCTCAGGGATGAGGAGTTTGATCTGAGAGTCAAAGCCAACATGTCACAGCATGTCTCAGTGAGATTACAGCTGTTCAGCCTGGAAAAAGGAAATATGTTAATACACAGACACATATAACCTACATATTGTTAATAGTACTGACAGCAACATTAAAACAAGCGAGCAGCACAGGCCACTGGTGGACTCAGGGGGGAATGGGCAGCACCGCCCTAGTGCCCCCATGGCTGAAAAAACGTCACTAAATTTCCCTAAGGAATGGTGAAAATGACAATATTGGCTACCCATTGCCATCTAGGGTGCCCCCTTCACGGGGTATGATGCCTTATAGAGCAAGAAGATGCGATGAAGTGTATTAATGAGCCCTTCTAGTGGAGAGAATGTGATACAGTGCCCTATAAGGTGCCCATGCAATGGTCTAAACTTGTGATGGGCAGTCTTATCCAGAAAGGGCTGCTGGGTATGTTGGTTTTCGCTGCAACTCCCTAATCAGATTATTAATTAGAGCACTGATTGGCTGAAGAATCCTCACACCTGGGTTTGAACAGCTGACCTACTGTAACAGACCTGACAGACTGCTGGTTTGAGATTCGGCAGAATAGTCACATGTCTGTGGGCCCATGAGCAAGGCCCTTAAACCTCCAGTTCCAGGGGTGCTGGATGCCAGCCAACCCAATGCTGTGACCCCTAAGCTTGTTCTCCCTGTAAACGTGTCTGTGTTTCTCATGGAGAGTGAGAAGAGAAGCAAACCAATATACCTGTACTTGTGCAAATAAAGGATCATTTCACCTATAAACCCTCCAGATAAAGAGCCCTCTTTGTTTCTATAGCAGGTTAGGATGCTGTCCCAGTTATCGGAAGGCATAGTGGATGTTAGTGGAAATGTCACTTTTGTGTTTTTTACTACATCACTACCTACAGTCATTATGAAATCTGCGTTTAGAATATCAAAAAACAAATCTAGCCAAGTCATTAATCCATGAAGAGGGAGAAATTGTATGTTTGATATATTGCAAACAATTTTAATGATTTCCTGCCAGACAAGACATGTTTTACATCCTCACATCACTTACTGAGCTGTCTTAGATGTCTTGACCACAGGCAGCAGCCTCCAGTGCTCATTATCTGATCTGAAGAATTTCTTCAGATCAAACACATCCAGCTCCTCATCTGACATCAGCATCACAAAGGCCAGAGCTGAATACTGTGCAGGTGAGAGATTTTCTGCTGAAATGCTTCCTGAATTAAGGTATCTTTGTACCTCCTCTACTAGAGTATTGTCACCCAGTTCATTCAGACAGTGGAACAGGTTGATGGTCCTTTCTGGGGATAAATTCTCCTTTATTTTCCCCTTGATATATTGGGCTGTGTTCCAAATGTTATGTGAGCTGAATCTTGTCTGTCCCAGAAGCCTTTCTAACAGAGTCTTACTGGAGTCTGTTGAAAGGCCCAGGAGGAAGCGGAGGTAGAGGTCCAAGTGTCCATTCTTGCTCTCCAATGCCTGATCCACTGCAGTCTTCAATAGGTTAGCTGATGACTTTGATAGAAAGATGTATAAAGCAGCGAGATACTCCTGGATGCTCAGATGCACAAAGCAGTACACCTTATCCTGATATAAGCCATATTCCTCTTTAAAGACTTCTGTGCACACTCCAGAGTAAACTGAAGTTTCTCTGACATCAAGATCACTCTGTTCCAGATCTTTCTCGTAAAATATAAGATTGCCTTTCTCAAGGTTATGAAAAGCCAGTTTACTGAGTTTTAGAAGGAAGCATTTAATATGTTTGGTTTCATTTTTTTTCATCCATCCATCCTTCAGTTTTCTGTACCAGCTTGTCCTATTCTGGGTCGCAGAGGTCTGGAGCCTATACTTGTCATTTTTCAAACTCCCCTGAAAGATCAGGAAGTGTGTGTACATTTCAGTCAGAGTCCTTGGAATTTCTCCACTGTCAGTTTCACTAAAAAGACTTTCAAGGACAGTGACTGAAATCCAGCAGAACACAGGTATGTGGCACATGATGAAGAGGCTCCTTGATGATTTCACATGTCTGATAATCCTTTCAGTCAGGCTCTGGTCACTAAATCTCTTCCTGAAATACTCCTCCTTCTGGGCATCACTGAACCCTCGTATCTCTGTCACCTGGTCGATGCATTCAGGAGGTATCTGATTGGTTGCTGCTGGCCGGGAGGTTATCCAGAGGAGAGAGGATGGAAGCAGATCCCCCTTAATGAGGTTAGTCAACAGCGCATCCAGTGATGTTTTCTCTGTTACATCAAACCAGCTCTCATTGTTCTGAAAATCTAGAGGAAGGCGACACTCATCCAGACCATCAAAGATGAATAAGACTTTGTAACTTAACAGCTCAGTGGATTGAAATGACTTTAGTTCTGGGATAAAGCGGTAAAGCAGTTCAATCAGACTGTATTCACCCTTAACCAAATTCAGGTTCCGGAAAGGAAGAGCAAATATGAAGTGAATGTCCTGGTTTGCTTTTCCTTCTGCCCAGTCTAGAATAAATTTCTGCACAGAGACTGTTTTCCCGATACCTGCCACCCCTTTAGTGAGTACAGTTCTGATAGGTGTCTCACGCCCACGTAAGGGTTTAAATATATCATTGCACTTGACTGCAGTATCTTCTGTTCGCCTTTTCTTGGATGATGTTTCAATCTGTCTCACTTCATGTTCATCATTGACTCCTCCAGCTCCCCCTTCAGTTATGTAGAGTTCTGTGTAAATCTCACTGAGAAGTGTTGGCTGTCCTTCCTTAGCTTTCCCTTCAAATACACACGCAAATTTCTTCTTCAGGTTATATTTTATTCTGTCCATCATGAGCTCCCCTGAAGAAATATGGGAGGAAAATGCACAATTTCTCAACAGGGTCCTGACCAGTATGAGAGAAAGAATATAAAACACACACACACAAACACATAGGACACAGACACGTTTTTCACTATTTGACTGTGATAAATGAAATTTTAAGTTGGACATCACATCATACAGATTTTTTTCTGAAAAACCACATGTTTATATATGTAGATAATAGCATAAAGTTCTTACTTTTGTCCGATATGTCACCCAGCTCACTTCCTGCTTGGTTACCTGAAATAAGAAAGAATTTATACGTTGAACATCAGTGTGTAATCATTTCCGATATAATGTTTTTTTTTTTTTTCAAGACCTAAAAAGGATTACATTTTATATGAAATACAAGAAAGGTTAAAAATATGATTACACTTCTGCAGGTCTTCATTCAGTCTCTGAACAAGATCATTCAGGTTCATCTTCTTCAGAATTTCAAGCGTGACTTTGAGAGCACCGACTTCACCATAGGAACGTATCATCATGTCGGCGATGCCCATTCTGTTCAAATTCTCCAGCTGACCCCTGGGAATGCGCTGATACTTTTCATATGCCAGGTGAATCAGGTTATATTTAATCTTATTCAGCTCATCTTCAGTGAGGTCCTCCAGAGAATGCAACAAGAGGTCAGCGAACGAGGTCTGGGTCTGCAGAATGTCAGAGATGAGTCCATGAGATCTCACAGACCTGTTTATGGTCACTCACACACATGCACTGAACTTTCCATTAACAGAAGTCAGTTTTTCTGCTCACAGTCTTATGTGGCTGCTGAAGACACCTGCTGTGATTTTTTTCATTACTATAGGAGACACACGTGTGTTTATTTCTGCCTTATTATTTAACCTTATTTAACCAGGTTAGTTTCACTGATTTAAAAAATCTCTTTTACAAGAGAGACCTGTCCAATATAAAGAGTTTAAATTTAAGATCAAATAGAGTACATTAAAACAATAGGGTCAAAATCAAAATAGACTTGAAACATCATGTTAAGGCAGCATCAAATATAATTATACATATTTTAGATTAAGTTATTCTGTTCCAGCCCGTCTGTAACATTTGGTGTAGGGCGGTACGGTACGGAAGTAGCCTGGGGAAGAGCACTGTGGAGAGGGAGCAACATTCAACTGAAAATCATTATTCATCTTAAGCTTCCCTGCCTTTCAGTGTCTGGTATTTATGGACAAAATGCATCAAATGCCGAAATGCTATAGCCAAACCTCTTGGTGAGCCATTGCTTAGATATTTATGGCTGTAAGGAAACCAGGTCCTGTGTATCAGTCTGACTCTGTAATGAAAACCAAAAGTAATGTTAGCTTTACATTCAAAAGTGAGTTTAGCAGCTGTAACATCTTACAACCAAAGCAAACTGTTCAGTTTTTACTCACACAGGCAGTTTGCAGTCACAGGCAGAGACGTCTACTGATAATTTGGAGTCATAACTATGGACCATATTTCACCCTGTGTTTAAGTCAAAAAATTGTATAGCCATTACATTGTATGTTCCTTCAATATTCAATGGGTACTTCGGAAATTAAACTATATGCTTTTCTATCAATGTATTCAGTGCTTGAAGTGGGTCAGTACTCACAGGTATGCAGTACCAGCACCTCTTTGTTTTTCTCTTCAGAGTACCGGCACCGCACAATATCTGCTGAGAGTACTGGCACCTGCCACTGAATCACAAGGGGAATACTGGCACCTGATTCTGAATAAAAAGGGGAGTACTGGCACCTGGCACTGAATAACATGGGGAGCACTGGCACCTGGCACTGAATAACATGGGGAGCATTGGCACCTGGCACTGAATAACAAGGGGAGTACTGGCACCTGGCACTGAATAGGAAGGGGAGCACTGGCACCTGGCACTGAATAACAAGGGGAGTATTGGCACCTGCCACTGAATAACAAGGGGAGCACTGGCACCTGGTAATTAATAACAAGGGGAGCACTGGCACCTGATTCTGAATGACAAGGGGAGTAGTGGCACCTGGCACTGAATAACAAGGGGAGTAGTGGCACCTGGCACTGAATATCCAGGGGAGTACCAGCGCTTAGTGCTGAATAAGACGGACATTACCCGCATATAGTACAGAATAACCAGGAGATAATGGTACCTGGTATCGAATAACAAGGAGAGTATCGGCACCTATTTTTCTCCACTTCAAGCACTGACTGCATTTGACTGCACTAATGGTTGGAATAGCTCACAGCCACACTTTCATGGATGTTAACTAGCCTTTAATATACAGACACAGAATTGTGGCTGGGAGAAAAATACAGCGATCAGGTGAGAACCAGCAGAAGACCACACATGCTGTGGTGCACACAATGTAAAACATGAACCTTTACCATAAACAGTCTAATAGATAACTGCAATGTAAAATGTGTACAAACTACAGTGTAAAAAGTACAATTAAATTCTTGTTTGAATGCCTTCTCCAAAAACTATCGACAATTAGCAAGAGTGCAACATTACTGTACAAAAAATACCAAGTAGGGTTCGGTTTGCAAAGTTGCATCTGAACAAAGCACAATACTTCTGAAATAAGACCAATGTGGAGATGTTCAGCACAGCACCACATTTGGAGAAAATGAAACGGCATATCAGCACAAACACTTCGTACCAACTGTCAAGCACGGTGGTAGTGGGGTGATGATTTGGGCTTGTTTTGCAGCCACAGGACCTGGGCACCTTGCAGTCATTGAGTCAAGCATGAACTTCTCTGCATACATAAGTATTGTACACTCACCTAAAGGATTATTAGGAACACCTGTTCAATTTCTCATTAATGCAATTATCTAACCAACCAATAACAATTTTGAGCGTGGCATGGTTGTTGGTGCCAGACGGGCCAGTCTGAGTATTTCACAATCTGCTCAGTTACTGGGATTTTCACACACAACCATTTCTAGGGTTTACAAAGAATGGTGTGCAAAGGGAAAAACATCCAGTATGCGGCAGTCCTGTGAGCGAAAATGCCTTGTTGATGCTAGAGGTCAGAGGAGAATGGGCTGACTGATTCAAGCTGATAGAAGAGCAACTTTGACTGAAATAACCACTCGTTACAACCGAGGTATGCAGCAAAGCATTTGTGAAGCCACAACATGCACAACCTTGAGGCGGATGGGCTACAACAGCAGAAGACCCCACCGGGTACCACTCATCTCCACTACAAATAGGAAAAAGAGGCTACAATTTGCACGAGCTCACCAAAATTGGACAGTTGAAGACTGGAAAAATGTTGCCTGGTCTGATGAGTCTCGATTTCTGTTGAGACATTCAAATGGTAGAGTCAGAATTTGGCGTAAATAGAATGAGAACATGGATCCATCATGCCTTGTTACCACTGTGCAGGCTGGTGGTGGTGGTGTAATGGTGTGGGGGATGTTTTCTTGGCACACTTTAGGCCCCTTAGTGCCAATTGGGCATCGTTTAAATGCCACGGCCTACCTGAGCATTGTTTCTGACCATGTCCATCCCTTTATGACCACCATGTACCCATCCTCTGATGGCTACTTCCAGCAGGATAATGCACCATGTCACAAAGCTCGAATCATTTCAAATTGGTTTCTTGAACATGACAATGAGTTCACTGTACTAAAATGGCCCCCACAGTCACCATATCTCAACCCAATAGAGCATCTTTGGGATGTGGTGGAACGGGAGCTTCGTGCCCTGGATGTGCATCCCACAAATCTCCATCAACTGCAAGATGCTATCCTATCAATATGGGCCAACATTTCTAAAGAATGCTTTCAGCACCTTGTTGAATCAATGCCACGTAGAATTAAGGCAGTTCTGAAGGCGAAAGGGGGTCAAACACCATATTAGTATGGTGTTCCTAATAATCCTTTAGGTGAGTGTAGAGTCAAATATGAGGTCATCCATCTGACATAAAGCTTGGCCAAAATTGGGTCATGCAACAGGACAATAATCCCAAGCACACCAGCAAACCTACAACAGAATGGCTGAAACAGAAAAGAATCAAGGTTTTGCAATGGCCCAGTCAAAGTCCAGACCTCAAGCTGATTGAAATGCTGAAGCAATGTCGTAAAGAAGAGTAAAAAAATGATTACAGAGAGTTATTGCTACTAAAGGTGGTGATACAAGCTATTGAATAATTGTACTTAGTTTTTCACACATGGCTTCTAAATAAATAATAACATGCTGAGCTGTTGTTTGTTTTTATATTGATCTGTGTGGGGAAATTCTCTTCATGCTTCCCCCAGCTTGCTCACTGTAAGTGAGATCAAGCTGGTTATGAAGGGCAGCCACCCATAGCAGCACTCAGGGAGCTGGGAGTTAAGGGCCTTGCTGAAGAACCTGCAGATGTGCCAAGACTGGGCTCAGACCAGTGACCTTCTGATCACAGGCACAGAAGCTTAGCCCACTGGACCACATGCTGCTCTCCACACCTGAAGTCCGATTTAAATAAATTTAGAACTTGGTAAGGTCCAGGTCAATTTTTTTAAGTATTATGTACTTACATGCAAAACTTTCTTTTTCACTTGACTGTATGTCTTCTCATCATGTTACCAAATGACGACATGTAGGGAGAAAACAATAAAGGCCCAAGGACTGATCCCTGTGGTACTCCTTATTTGACCGGTGACTTTGACAACAGAGTACAGTTATTTGCCAGACCATATTGATGTCAATTACTTAAAGAGGATTTAAACCAATTCAACATCCTTCCACACATCCCATCATCAAATTCAAGTCTATGTAATAGATTAAATTGTTCAATTGTCATGCTGACAGGAACAGTTGCCAATGTTATGAATTATATGACTATAGTTAAGGCAGTTTCAGTTCTGAGTCCCTGACAGAATCCTGTCTGGAATCTATCCAGTATTTTGTGTGTCTAAAAGTATGACTGCTGTAACTGAGCAGTAACTATCTTCTTCAGAACTCTGGACAGAAATGGTACATTAGAGACAGGTCTGTAATTGCTGAGCTTCTATGGGTCCAAACTTGGTTCCTTCAGTAGTGGTCTGATTACTGCTACTTTATATTGGTCAGTGTCATTGCCTGGCGAAAGGGATGCATTCATTGTGGCAGTTATAGGTCTTGCCAGAATTTCCAAGGATTCTTTAAGAAGTGGAGTGAGGATTGGGTCCAATGGACAAGTGGTCAGTTTGGTTTCAGTTATTATTGTTTGAACTCCTGTTCATTGATTATTTCAAAAACATCAAGGGTGTCTTCGTCAGAGTTATCTGTGACTCATTTGAACATGAGTCTTTACGTGCTGTAAGTTCCCCAGGGCTGTGCTCGTGTTTTTGCATCAGCTCCGCCTACAGCACAGGTGTCAGACTCCAGTCCTGGAGGGCCGGAACCCTGCACATTTTTGGGTTTCCCCTCGTTTAACACACTTGATTCAACTTCTTGTGCTAATTACCACATAGCTGTTGAGCCGAATAATTTGTGGTGGAACAGGGAAAGAACTAAGCTACACAGGGCTCCGGCCCCCCAGGACTGGAGTTTGACACCCCTGGCCTACAGTATCTTGTCCACGCCCTTCCTCACTTCTGGGTCCCAGAGTTGAAAAGGATGCCGTCCAGCCGTCCCGACAGCTTTGCTCATCGATTCTGTTATTGCCTTTTCTGACTTGTATATTGCCTGTGTATTGACTTTGGATTTTATTCTGTTTTGTTTTTAATTCTTGCCTCACCCTTTTTGTACCTTTGCTGCGTTTGATTCGCTGTTTGGCTTTGCTTTCTTTTGTTTACGTCTTCGCCCACCCCCTCGGAAACTGTCACTTTGGCCTGTGTGCATGTTCTGCGTATGTGATGGTATTGGTGGGTAGGGAGTGACTGCCATCTTGTTATGTGAGTGTGTGATTGATTCTGTTTATTTGGTTAGGGAGTCAGGTGGAATGTTTGTCTTTTGGTTTCCTTTTCTTTTGCACTTAGGTGAGATTAGCTGTAGGTGGCTTGGTAGTTGGGGAATTTTGTTTGTTACTTTGGCCGTGGTCACTCCCGAAGTCTTCTGCACTGGGTTACTTGTTCAGTGTCAGCATTGTGTGTGAATAAAATATAAAAATACAAAGTAATCCCTTTGTCCACTGGTGTTCCCTTGTTCCCCTTATCCTCTTTGTCCCTTTATCCAGTTCCCCTTTCCCTTTAATACTGTTACACTCCAACCATAGACTGGAGGTCGTAACACATGTTTGAAGTCAATTGTTTGTAATTTTATTGTTAAAGTCCATAAAATGTTCCCTACCAATAATACTTGGTAGCAGAGGTTCAGCCGTATCTGTTAGAGAAGCTACAGTCTTAATAAGGTAGTAAAGGGTATTTCTATTGCGATCAATAAGATTAGAGTAATAGGCTGAACGTGCCCTATGAAAGGCTTGCTTGTATTGTTGCAGGCTGTTGGACCATGCAAATTTGAACTCCTCCAACTCTCTAAATGAATCTCCAGTGTGGTCAGATGAATGTATTACATCATAAAAGATGTATGATGCAGCATGTTGAACATGCTACAGCACCAAAACCAACTGACACACCAACTAGCTCATACAACACAACACAACAAACACTAATGTACTCAGGTAGAGACTAATATGCTTGACATATCATTCTCGTTCATGGTGGGTTTTTAAATATTAAGGCTAGTTTAAAAATATAAAATATTAAATGAGCAAATTGATTTGATTTATTCTTCTATCTCAAGTTCAGGTCTTAAAGCATTGAGGCTGCCACCCATTATATCTACTCTCGGGAAAATGCCCTCCTGTAGCCACTAGGGAAGGTCTCTCCTTCTCTCAGCCTTGTTAAATAACTGTCATATGCAGTCTAGCAAGCTTTGTAATCTGTGTCAATGAGCACTGCCTTTACACTGACACCCCTGCTGAGAGGTAGTTAAGTTAAAGTTACATGTCCAGTTGCATACAGCTGTTTAACAGTAAATTGTCACTGTTTTATCATTTTCCCCAAAACTGGAACCATACATTTTATTTACTTTTATATCACAGGTGATGGTGAGGTGGCCAAATGTAACTTAAGGCAGCACAGAAACAGTGTTTTATAAGTTGAAACATTTTTTTATAGTGATAACAACTTCAATGAACTCAAATGAAGTACACTCTGAATACTACACTGAAACAACTGAAAATCAAAACTGTTTTTTACAGTGTAACTCCTGGCTCCGATTCCGCATTCACACACACCTCCACACAGACTCCACTGGCAGCTACTGCTCCACTAAAATCATGCTGCCTGTTATTGTTCTGCTGCACATGTGTGTCACTTCAGGACTGTCACCAGTTCACACTGGAATCTGATTCTGGTCACATTTTAAAAATATGAATGTGAATCAGCCTAACAAAAAAAAAATTAGATCTGAGCAGAAAATCCGAATTGACCATTTGGGATTACTGTGTTGTCACCTGCGCTGAGAAAATTAGCTTTATATTTTTATCTCAAGTTCTTGAAACAACTCATATTTTGAAGGAATTTAGGTAGCTAATTTTTGTAAGTTTGTAACCTGTGGAATTTTTTACAGTTTATAAGTGAAACTTGAGTTTGTATGCTGTGTTAGGGAAATTCAAAATGTCCATCCATCCATCCATTATCTCCCGCTTATCCGAGGTCGGATCACGGGGGCAGCAGTCTCAGCAGGGAAACAAAGACTTCCCTGTCCCCGGCCACTTCATCCAGCTCCTCTGGGGGAACCCCGAGGCGTTCCCAGGCCAGCCGAGAGACATAGTCCCTCTAAAGTGTCCTGGGTCTTCCCCGGGGCCTCCTCCCAGTGGGACATGCCTGGAACACCTCACCAGGGAGGCGTCTAGGAGGCATCCTAATCAGATGCCCGAGCCACCTCATCTGACTCCTCTCAATGCGGAGGAGCAGCGGCTCTACTCTGAGTCCCTCCTGAATGACCGAGCTCCTCACCCTATCTCTAAGGGAGAGCCCAGCCACCCTGCGGAGGAAACTCATTTCGGCCGCTTGCACTCGCGATCTCGTTCTTTCGGTCACTACCCACAGCTCGTGACCATAGGTGAGGGTAGGAACGAAGATCGACTGGTAAATCAAGAGCTTCGCCTTTTGGCTCAGCTCCTTCTTTACCATGACAGACTGATGCAGTGCCCGCATCACTGCTGACGCCGCACCTGTAGATCTCCCGCTCCATCCTTCCCTCACTCGTGAACAAGACCCCGAGATACTTAAACTCCTCCACTTGGGGAAGGACCCCCAATCGTCCGGAAGTCGTTTTCCATGGCCTCACCAAACTCCTCCCAAACCCGAGTTTTTGCCTCAGCGACCGCCGAAGCTGCATCCCGCTTGCCTGCCGGTACCTGTCAGCTGCCTCTGGAGTCCCACAGGCTAAAAAGGCCTGATAGGACTCCTTCTTCAGCTTGACGGCATCCCTCACCACTGGTGTCCACCAGCGGGTTTGCGGATTGCCTCCGCGACAGGCACCGACCACCTTACGGCCACAGCTCTGGTCAGCCGCCTCCACAATGGAGGCACGGAACATGGCCCATTCGGACTCAATGTCCCCCGCCTCCCCCAGGACATGGGAGAAGTTCTGCCGGAGGTAGGAGTTGAAACTCCACCTGACAGGGGATTCCGCCAGACGTTCCCAGCAGACCCGCACTATACGCTTGGGCCTGCCAGGCCTGGCCGGCTTCCTCTCCCACCAGCAGAGCCAACCCACCAACAGGTAGTGATCAGTTGATAGCTCCGCCCCTCTCTTCACCCGAGTGTCCAAGACATGCGGCCGCAAGTCCGATGACACGACTACAAAGTCGATCATTGAACTGCAGCCTAGGGTGTCCTGGTGCCAAGTGCACATATGAACACCCTTATCCCTGAACATGGTGTTCATTATGGACAATCCGTGATGAGCACAGAAATCCAATAACAGAACACCACTCGGGTTCAGATCGGGGGGGCCGTTCCTCCCAATCACGCCACTCCAGGTCTCACTGTCATTGCCCACGTGAGCATTGAAGTCCCCCAGCAGAACAAGAGAGTCCCCAGAATGACTGCTCTCCAACACCCCTTCCAGGGACTGGCGCATAAGCACAAACAACAGTCAGAACCCATCCCCCTACCCAAAGGCGAAGGGAGGCTAACCTCTCATCCACTGCGGTAAACCCCAATGAACAGGCGCCCAGCCAGGGGGCAATAAGTACGCCCACCCCCGCTCGGCGCCTCCCCCCACAGGTAACTCCAGAGTAGAAGAGGGTCTAAGCCCCTTCGAGGAGACTGGTTCCAGAGCCTAAGCTGTGCGTCGAGGTGAGCCCGACTATGTCTAGCTGAAGCTTCACAACCTCGCGCACCAGCTGAGGCTCCTTCCCCATCAGAGATGTGACATTCCATGTCCCAAGAGCTAGCTTCTGCAGCCGAGGATCGGACCGCCAAGGTCCCCGCCTTTGGCCACTGCCCAGCTCACAACGCACCCGACCCCTATGGCCCCTCCTATGGGTGGTGAGCGCATTGGAGGGGGGACCCACGTGCCTTGTTCTGGCTGTGCACGACCAGGCCCCATGGGTATAGGCCTGGCCACCAGGCGCTTGCCATCGAGCCCCACCCCCAGGCCTGCCTCCAGGGGGGGGGGGCCCGGTGACCCGTGTCCGGGCAAGGGAAAACGTGTTTCCATATTGTTTTTCTTCATAAGGGGTCTTTTGAGCCGCACTTCGTCTGGTTCCTTACCCAGGACCTGTTTGCCTTGGGTGACCCTACCAGTGGCATAAAGCCCCGGGCAACTTAGCTCCTGGGATCACTGGAACACGCAAACCCCTCCACCACAACAAGGTGTCAGCTCCAGGAGGGGATTCAAAATGTATCACGCAAAATTAAATTTTACATTTTATTTTAGAGGTCAATTACTCTAGTTTCCATTCTCTACTCTGTGCTGAGGCTGGTCAGACAGGTCCTGCAAGTTGTACAGGAGCAGGAAGTATGTGTAACACGTAGATCACGAAGAAAACAAGTCATGTGTTTATTAATATTATCACATTGGTCTATTCAGTAACTAATCGGGATGTAACAATACACTCAACTCACAATTTGATACGATTCACGATTCTGAGTTCACATACAATTTTCTCATGATTTTTTAACAGAATGAGCTGCAGTCAAATTTATTCAAAATATCCCTTTATTTATCTTTCTAAACTGTGCAAAATGTGTCCTCTTCTTAATAGTGCGACTGAAATTGAATAAAATACTGGGGGTTTTTTTAAATCCCAAGTCAAAATAAAAAAACTTCAAATACTGTAAACGGTAACACTTTACATTAACTGCACCTTCATAATGCTTTTATATTGCATTCATCAAATGTTCAGTACACCTTCATAATGTATTCATTAAGTATTCAGAAATCATTCATAAACATCATGCATGTACAGTATACCATTACATCCTGACATCCCTTAACAGCTGTAATATACATTAATAACAAATATTATATAATAATATCAAACATTATAATTGTATAATCATGTAATGTTTGTTATTAATGTATATTAAAGCTGTTAAGGAATATTAGGATGTTAAAATGTACTTGCATGCTGCTTATGAATATTCTATTAATGCATTATGAAGATGCACTGAATGTTCTATAAATGCATAATGAAGTGCACTTAATATAAAGCGTCACCAAATAAACTAAGGCTTGCATATGCAGCTTTTTAGCGTGGTTTGCATTTTTAATAATCTTCGCTCTGGCGGTGGTGAATTGAGCTCACTGTGGTACCTGTGGACATGCTGAAGCATGTTCGTTGTGGTATTTGTGTTTGCAGTTTTTGTCTTGTCTGTGCTTTTCTTGCCATCTTCGTTTGTGATTACCGGAAAGCTAAAATGCTGCCACGCCGCCGATTTAAGATTGGGGGTCGTGTCCTCAATTTCAAATTCACGCGACGTCGGCGGGAATATGCAGTGACATCTGACGTCGAACTGACGTTGTGAAATCAAATGTAATATTACAGCAGTTTTTCTGTTAGGTAATCAAAGTACCGTGAAGTACTCCTAAAGTAACGATTCATTTTCCACATCAGCCGGTTTAAATCGTCATACATTTACATAGATTTTTAACCGATTCATCCTTACATGCCTAGTAACTATAATATAACAAAGTACTGGGTAAGTAAGAATTCTTGCACAAAACTCTTAATTCTTAAGAGTTTTTTAACATTATTTTTACTTGGGTATTTTGCATGTCCCACTGGAATTAAAAATCATAAACTGCTACAAAAGGAACTAAAATTATTTTGCTAAAATATTGTCCGTCTTACCTTGAGAACTGAAAAAGAAGGCAGACAAAACCTGGTGATACTGGTTTTGGAGGGAGAAGTCGTTAGTTTTAAAGATGTTGCAACTCAATTTTTTGTAGTTATGGGGCGGGACAGAGCACATGAAAGTGTGAAAGGAGGGTGAAACAGTTCAGTGGACGGACGCACAGATCCTGGTGCCTCTGGTCTTCCATCCACAGTAAATGACCTACAGAGACAGTAGATCCGATCTGGTGCACCTTTAATGTCCTGGACACATCTGATGCCAAACTGGGAGGTGATGTTCTCAGTCAAGACACTTTCCACAGCACCAGAGTAAAAAGTCCTTAGGGTCAATGAAGAGACCCTAAAATTCCTCAGGTGTTAAAGATGCTGCCTTGGCTTTTTACACAGGACTTTTGTATGTAAAGTCCTTGCCCAGATATGTGAAGCTGCTCACCCTCTCCACTGCAGTCCCATTGATGTTGACAGGAATGCAGGACCGCTGCTGGTGGGTATTTAAAAGCATGTGAGGACGGACTGAGCCATAGGCTCATTGAAGACAGAGGTGAAGACTCTGGTCAGCTGGTCAGCACAGCAGGCACCCAGAGATGCCGTCCGGTCCAGGCGCTTTCCTGATGTTGACCCGCTGCAGCGTCCTGTGCACATCACACTCTGTGATGGTGATGATGTCACCACACACCACGCGCTTGCAGCTGCAGTGAATTTACTTTTAAAGTCCATGGTTGTGTGCAGTCTGTTCCACATTTGGCCCATGTCACCCTGGTAGAAGTGTGACTCTGCGCGCTCCCGGTACCAGCGTTTCATGTACTTTACAGAACTCCGAACTCTATATGAAGCAGCTTTGTAAGCGCTCATATCGCCAGTGCTGAGTTCTGCTTTATACACGTTCACTTCCTCATGGATAGTTCTATCCACCCATGGTTTTTGGTTAGCAAAGGTCTTTATTGTTGCTGTGGGGATTATATCATTAGCCAGCAAAAAGAGATGAAAGGGATGACTGGACTAGGCTGTGAAACAACAAGAGGACTAGGACAAGCAGGTGGAATGGGCGGAGCTGGTGCTGGGCAACATGACATTTACAAAAAGCCAATGGGACTGGGAACCAGGAACCACATAAGATCAAACATCAGTGAGACCCAGTGACCAGGGAAGATGGCAACAGAGCATTGAACCAAATGGCAATCAGGTCAGACAGAGGGAGTATAAGACACCAAACACAGGTAAACAGAATGAGGAACACCATTGGGAACAGGACTTGGGGACAAGGGCAGTATGGATCACTGACAGGTCACCAGGGAGGACGGGCCAAGGGAATGCCACTGAGGGAAAGACACGGGGACCAGGACTGAGGAAGGGGAGGGCCTGAGATCTGGAGGGAAGGTGGGACAGAAACTCTGGAATGTATGAAGCCATGTAGCATGAGCCCCCCTCACTCTGCACTCCTCACCTGTAGTGGCTGAGCCCCCCTCACTCTGCACTCCTCACCCGCCATGGCAGAGCCCCCCTCACCCGCCGCGGCAGAGGCTCCCTCACTCTGCACCCGCTGTGGCAGAGGCCCTCTTCACTCTGCACTTCTCACCCGCCGTGGCAGAGCCCCCCTCACTCTGCACTCCTCACCCGCCGTGGCAGAGGCCCTCTTCACTCTGCACTTCTCACCCGCCGTGGCAGAGGCCCCCTCACTCTGCACTCCTCAGCTGCAGTGGCAGGCCACCCAGAGCAGTCGGGAGGCCAGGAGATCGCAGGGTTGAGGCTGAACCACTGAGCTGCCATCTAGCAGGACTACAGCAGAATCAGACTCATGCAGGCCACATCGCTTCAGCATTTCAAAATAAACCACCTTTTTCCTCCCCTCCACACCTGTCTGAGCAGGCTGTGTGGAGATGGCAGGAAGCTGCCAGTTCTCCTACTCCACAACCCCAGCCTGCCCGTGTGCTCCCTGCATCAGTCCTGCATGCCCCCTTACCTGCCCCACAACACCTCGACTGCCCATAGTCCCCCACCGACATTGTTATGACTGATGTTTCTTGTGTTGTGTAATTTATCTTTTATCCATCCATCCATTGTCCAACCTGCTCATCCTACTGGGTCACGGGGGGTCTGGAGCCTATCCCGGAAGCAACGGGCACGAGGCAGGGAACAACCCTGGATGGGGGGCCAGCCCATCGCAGGGCACACTCACACACCATTCACTCATACATGCACACCTAAGGGCAATTTAGCAACGCCAATTAGCCTCAGCATGTCTTTGGACTGTGGGGGGAAACCGGAGTACCCGGAGGAAACCCCACGACGGCACGGGGAGAACATGCAAACCACACACATGTGACCCAGGCGGAGACACGAACCCAGGTCCCAGAGGTGTGAGGCAACAGCGCTTACCACTGCACCACCATGCTGCCCCCATTTATCTTTTATATAATAGATTATTATATATTATTTATATACTTTATGTAATTTGTGTGTATATATATACAGTATATAAAATAAAGTTTTGCTGAAGTAAGGTGTTTTTAAGCCTTTGTTTTTTAATTAAAAGCTAAGTAAGTTATTTTTGCAGTTATTTTCAGAGTTACGGCTGGAGCTGGATTCGGAACCATGAGCACCTGGCCCAGTGTTTCACCCCTAGGCAGACGTCTTAAAGGGGCAACGGCACTGGGGTATGTGGGGCCCATAACCCCTGCCTGTCTGACAAGTCAGCCTCCGAGTGACAAAGCTGATCATCCATGGTGAATTTCAGGGGCCCTCATGGTAAGTGGGGCCCTGTTGAGGCCCCTATGGGGGCCATGCTAATCTTCTCTCTATCATTCCATTTTTAGTATATGTGCTGCCATAGCAAGCAAAATGCTTCTGTTTCTACATGTAAGTACATTTATAAGCAGCTTCTCACAATCTACACAGATCATAACCCTTTAATGCGTCTTTTTAGTGAGTCCAAAGCTGTTTTGCCCATGGCCTCTGCAACAACTGAGCACTGGGTCTAACTTTATCTGCATACCAGTTCCACATAATGTACAAGGCAGAGAGTGAACAAGCACATACATGTTTATTTAATCATCTCCCACTTCCAGAGAGCCCTGACACATAATCACCACCTGACACTGTGTTTCTGCTGGTTAGACTGTCAAATTCTCCAGTGATGGCAAAGCAAATCAAATCAGCGAATCAATGTGGAGGGTGAAAGGCCCAGTACGGTCACTGGTAAAATGGTATGTGATGCAGGACTGGAAAACTGGACATGAATGCTGTACATAGCAGAGAAATGCCAAACGTTAAGAGGAGGTGATCCAAAGTGCTGATACAGGCAAACCGCTCTAACAGGTCCATCAGGCAGTGGTGTGGCCAGGGTGGGTGTGATGTAATGGAGGCTTCACTGATCCAACAGCAAATTGCTGCCTAATGTGCTGCGCTGCTATTACAGTCCATATGTAAAGATACAGGACATCTGTCTAAATTTAAAGCAGCCGATTACTGAAATATGGAAGCATCATATTAGACTGTGTTAATTATGAATTTTGCTTCTAGGCAATGAGATGAAGGCAAAGAATGAGGCACATTAAAAAGCTGCTTCAGAAGTTATTAAGTGCATTGGATGTTTTAATAAAACAAATTGACAGCTGATTTGTTAATGAATCTTAGCAGCAAACATCTCATATCAGTACAGTCATTGGCTGCTGATCTAGGGCTCTGTTCACATATTGATTATGTAATCAGTAGAGTGGATTTTCTTGATGTGTGTTCATAAACTAATCCCCCCCCCCCATGGCTATTTCCGGCTGCTGCAGTGGTGTGGGGGATGCTCTGGCTTCTGATTGGTCCTCATTAATGGGGCTACATAAAGCGGGGGGGTGTAGGTGGGGCATCCTTTTAAACTCCCGTTCTGTAACTTCAGAGCCACCTTTTGATAGGTTGGAGGTAGAAAACACCCACTCCCCCCCCCCACCCCCGCAGCAAATTTAATCTGCCCCTGGCAAAGAGCCGTGAGGGACCGACACCACTTATTGGTATCGGAATAGAAACATTTCATTTGTTTCAAATTAAATCAGGGACTAATGTCTGTTTTAAGATGAAAGCCTGCAGGTAAACCCACTCTGAGCAGGCTAGGTGTGCAGTTTAAATGACCGTGGTAATATACTCTATGCAGAACTGAGCTATGATCCACAGTATGGAAAATTCGTAAGTAAAGCCAGTAAACCCACTCTGAGCAGGCTAGGTGTGCAGTGTAAATGACCATGGTAATATACTCTATGCAGAACTGAGCTATGATCCACAGCATGGAAAATTCATAAGTAAAGCCAGTAAACTCACTCTGAGCAGGCTAGGTGTGCAGTGTAAATGACCGTGGTAATATACTCTATGCAGAACTGAGCTATGATCCACAGTATGGAAAATTCATAAGTAAAGACAGTAAACCCATTCTGAGCAGACTAGGTGTGCAGTGTAAATGACCGTGGTAATATACTCTATGCAGAACTGAGCTATGATCCACAGTACAGAAAATCCGTAGGTAAAGCCAGTAAACCCACTCTGAGCAGGCTAGGTGTGCAGTGTACATGACCGTGGTAATATACTCTATGCAGAACTGAGCTATGATCCACAGTATGGAAAATTTTCAATTAAAGCCAGTAAACCCACTCTGAGCAGGCTAGATGTGCAGTGTAAATGACCGTGGTAATATACTCTATGCAGAACTGAGCTATGATCCACAGTATGGAAAATTCACGAGTAAAGCCAGTAAAACCACTTTGCAGTATAACGCTCAGGACCGTTAATGTTAATGAAGAGGAAGAGAGAACAAAGAGAAGGAAAGCTAGACACCAGGCTCCAGACAATGCTGTACAGCAGGGGTGGGCAATCTTATCTGCAAAGGGCCGCTGTGTATGCAAGATTTCACTGCAACTCCCTAATAAGGTCACTAATTAGAGGACTGATTGGCTGAAGAGTCCTCACACCTGGGTTTGAACAGCTGACATATAGGTTATCCCAAAAACCTGCGGATAAGATTGCCCACCCCTGCTGTACAGGGAACTAATCAAACATGCATTTAATTAACATCATTTAACATGGCACAAGCCAAACATACACACATACAATAAATTTACAATATGAGTTATCCTAATACCCGTGAGAAATTTGTTTTTCTATACTGAACAAAAATATAAACGCAACACTCTTGTTTTTGCTCCCATTTTTCATGAGCTGAACTCAAACATAGGAAAATTTTTCTACATACACAAAAGACCCATTTCTCTCAAATATTGTTCACAAATCTGTCTAAATCTGTGTTAGTGAGCACTTCTCCTTTGCCAAGATAATCCATCCCACCTCACAGGTGTGGAATGTCAAGGTGCTGATTAGACAGCATCAATATTGCGCAGGTGTGCCTTAGACTGCCCACAATAAAAGGCCACCCTGAAATGTGCAGTTTGATCAAACAGCACAATGCCACAGATGTCGCAACCTTTGAGGGAGCGTGCAATTGGCATGCTGACTGCAGGAATGTCTACCAGAGCTGTTGCCCGTGAAATGAATGTTCATTTCTCTACCATAAGCCGTCTCCAAAGGCGTTTCAGAGAATTTGGCAGTACATCCAACCGGCCTCACAACCGCAGACCACGTGTAACCACATCAGCCCAGGTGTGCACAGTATATACACGCATACAGCTGTAGGCACCCATGTTTCCAATAATTCCATCCGTTTCCTAACCCACTGGTCCCATGCAGGGTTTTGGAGGTTCAGAGCCTATGGAGAAAGCTACAGGCACAAGGCAGGGAATAACCCAGGATGGGGCGGCAACCCATCGCGGTATAAAATGATGACATTTGGAGGTTCAGAACCTATGCAGAAAGCTACAGGCACAAGGCAGGGAATAACCCAGGACGGGACGGCAACCCATCGCGGTATAAAATGATGACATTTGGAGGTTCAGAGCCTATGCAGAAAGCTACAGCCACAAGGCAGGGAATAACCTAGGATGGGCCGGCAACCCATCGCGGTATAAGATGATGACCTTTGGAGGTTCAGAGCCTATGCAGAAAGCTACAGGCACAAGGCAGGGAATAACCCAGGATCAGGCAGCAACCCGGCGCGGTATAAGATAATGACCTATGTCACAAAATCCCTGAAATTCAGTTGCTCAGTACTCTGTTAGTAAGTGTAATACTAAACATGCAACATATCAGAGTAACATAATGGAGACCCAATGTGTAAATTTAATGTGAGGTGCTGAGACCCGTCTCTGAGGAAGGGCATGTCCCACAGCGAGCAGCTTATACAGGGCCCCAGCTGAGACCAGCAGAAACCAAGTACTGCAAACCTTAGTGCTGCTACTGCTTGGTCATTGTAATACAGATACAACTATAACAAAGAATCATAAGTCACTGACTGCTGACCATCTACAGTGTGACCTTTCTGGACCAGCTAGCACCAAGCAGTAGTGTGGCCATGCATGTTGTGTTATCCTGTGTGAGGCCATGTGATCTCTGCTCTTAGAGAGGATTTAGATTAAGTGTATTTCCAATATGTGTTTAGTAGGGGCGTAACAAAATTCATGGTTTGATACAATGGTTTAGGATGCGGTGCAATTTCAGTACAGCAGGGAAAACAGAAATTATTTTGGAATTATGTTTTATTAAAACTGCAAACACAAACACAATTAGTAACAGTTGCAATACAAATGCATGCGTCTGTCCAGGTGTCTGAATAGTGTAAGGCTGGAAGCCTTGCAGGCCCCGTCGGTCTGAGCTCTGGCAAGCCTGTAACGCTCCACCCAGTGTCCTGAAGCAAAGGCCAACCGGCTCTGACAAGACTGAACCCAAATCACCCGATCACCACATCAAAAGGGACACCTCACCCCCACTGGGCAGCCAGAACCCTGCAGCCAAATTCCAGTGACAAGGCCTGGCTGCGTCAAGACACAGATGCATCCTACACTCACTAACTCACACTAACACAGGAGGTATACATTAGGAACACATACACCCATGTTTGGTCTCGTTTGAATGATCACAGTACGATGGGCACAATACTCTCAACCTTAATGCAGTATGTTCTCACATAAGAGAAATATAGAAAATAAGACCAAACCCACCAAAGTGGAGGATCTTATCACCTGGTAGAACAAAGGAATTCTCATATTCCTCCTAAACCAATTCAATTGGCTGAGGGCCTGAGAATTGATATGATCAGCAGTTCCCCAGGACACACACATAGGATCAAAGCAGGCCCTAAAATAATCAATCACAACATCTGGTACAGCCTGTCACTTGGTCTGGAATACTTAGGGAAGAGCATTAGAATAGCAAAGGCAGACACTCTGTAATCAGAGCTCCCACATGCTGCGTGAATCTACCATCTGTAATCAGATATTTTCCGTAGTCACTTTGTGTCAACTCAGCTGAGGTATGTAATTATTATATTACTTTTGATTGGATTATAGTTTAGAAATTGTGGCCACATGTTAAAATTATTGTAATGCTATATTTGGTTAAATTGATGTGATGTATATTAATTGTGAATAAACTGTATTTTGATTACTTCTTGGCTGTCTGACTTTGCTAAACCTCTACATGTTCCTCAGAGACTGGGGCTATTCTAACACTCTTTTGCAGCCTCTGACTCGACCCCATTTCTCTGAGACCCGATGCGGCTGCCCAAGTTGAGTTACGGTGAATACCGGCTCAGCCTCTGAGGTGCGCACACGCTGGGTTACGGTAAAAGACCGGCTCAGCCTCTGAGGCGTGCACACACTGGATTACGGCAGAGTCCGGCCCAGCCTCTGAGGCGCGCACACGCTGAGTTACGGCACAAAGTCCAGCTCAGCCTCTGAGGCGTGCATACACTGAGTTACTGAACAAAGTCCGGCTCAGCCTCTGAGGCGCGCACACGCTGAGTTACGGCACAAAGTCCGGCTCAGCCTCTGAGGTACGCACACGCTGGGTTACGGTAACGTCCGGCCCAGCCTCTGAGGTATGCACACGCTGAGTTACGGCACAAAGTCCGGCTCAGCCTCTGAGGTACGCACATGCTGGGTTACGGTAACGTCCGGCCCATCCTCTGAGGCATGCACATGCTGAGTTACAGCAAACATCGTCTTAACCTCTGTGGCCCTCACTAGCTCAGATTCGACAAGTGTCAGCTAAGCCTCTGGGGCGTTATGGGTCGCCGGGTCCTGACGGGTATCTAGGCTGCCATTGCATTACATTGTAGTGATTTCCCAACTTCTAAACCTACATAGCAGATCCATGGATCGCCCTATCGGCCGAGGCGAATCCGATGTGCCCCATCATCCGGGATTAGTGGGAGTTCAGCAATAGAAGACACAGCCCAGAAGTAATCTAAAGAACAGAAATGTCATGACTAAAATTGCCATAAAGAACTTTAATTAAATTGGAGTCAGATATAATTCGGTCTTTACCTAAAACGGGTAAGCAACTTTACAGAAGCGCTCGGAAGGATCCACATGCATTTCAAGCCTTTGGCTGTCCAATTGGATTCCGCCATTGGGCCAGTGGACGGTTCCCCTACAATTTGGTAACCCCAACGTGATCTCGTGAGAGCCGATCCAGACCAGTGAGCGCCGGTTTCGAATGTCCCCAAGGAAGTGCCCAGCATGCAGAAGATGAGGTTTGGTGCACCCCTTCTCTCTCTGCAGCTTTGGTAAGTATAAAGCTTAATTATTTCTAAGTGAAGTGTCGAGGGAAAGCAAACCGCATTCCATATAAACACATACTGTAGAACAGGTCAACATACCCAGGGTCAGACCGGAGATCGTAGAAATCCGGTGGAGGGAAGATTTAGAAAATAAAACATGGCTATGGCAGTGGAGAAGCTGACAAGGAAGTGATGGAATCCCTTGCTGTGTACCTTAAAGACACTCTAGTTCACCTGCATGCCAAAGGGTTAGGGCTAAGTTGGGATAACAGCCGGATCCTTTACTGGTACACCACTGAAGGGCGACAGCTAGGATCCAAAGCTAAATACCGTGACCTCCCCGCAGCGATAGAATATTTACTTCGCCACAATGACCTTACAGCACTCGCAGAGAAAGAACAGACCTTAGAGAATGTGCGGAGTTTAGAAACAGCCCGGTCAGAGGAATTAAACGGCTCTTCATAGCTTCACATATGAAAAACAGAGCTGGGGACATCAAGGCGAAGCCTTGGAGGAGAAAATAATGAAGCTTGAGGAAAAGCTTTGACTGAGGCATAATTATACTTCAACTTTAGAAGAGTATTGTGGCGATGCCGGGTTCCCAGTGGCCGCCATTCGACAGGCAATAACTAATGATGGGAACTCCCACCTGCGAAGCGATAGTGAGGATGAAGAGTTGGCTGCATTAACACACAGGACCCGAGAGATGTCTGTGGAAGGACCTTGTAGCCGAGCATCCGTAGTATTACCCAGACAGAAAGGAAATCTGACCCGATCTCCGAGCCCGTAAGTGACGCTCACTATCGCCCCCATAGACCAGGAGAACCGAAGCGCCGTAGTCCTGTAATGACACGGCTGCAATCGGGTACAATGCCCTGAAAATCAGTCAGAGTAGCGGTCCTGAAAACGATGACAGATGCGGACAATGATGTCACAGTGATTAGTCGCCCCTTTAACGTGCGACGAATGCGCGAGACACCGGGAGGTAGTCGGTATGCTGCCCAGACAAGGCCCGTTTCAGCCATACTTGTTGCAAGACAGGATCCACCCATCTCCCCTATCGGAATATCACTGGATACATGTGTCTCCCCTCAGAGTATCACAACCTAACGGCCTGGTATAAACTTAAATACATCCCAGGCCTAACTCATGGAGAACTACATGCCATACACAAACACAGAATCAATGGCATAGATCAAAAAAGGTGCTATAACACTCGGGAGCTAGAACCCGCAATATACTGGTGCACCCACTCAGAAACCCATAACACCACAAGCAGATGATATACAGAGCTATTCTTCAATCTAACCTCCCCTGCAGAGAGCAACAACAGATCCAAGGCGTTCATATGGACAAGCCAGAGGGAGGGGACCAAGGGCGTAAGTTTGTGCTGAACATTTTTTTATTTTATATCGGGTTATAATAGAAAACTCGAACGTTGTATTAATCTATATGACAAAGTTTAAAAATAAAAATTGTTTGAGGAAAAAAAAAGAAAAGAAACACATTGTGATCATTTTACAGTAATTTACTTAATGTAGTTGCAGCTGTGTACTTGACTATTTATGCCACAATGACAGTAGTTAATTCCTATTGAGTTTAAGCACTAGCTAGCAAGACCATGGCAGCTTCCACTCAATTAATTGTGTGTGTGTCCAATATCTATGAAAAAAATCAAAAACTTTAAAGATTAATCAAATGCATCACTGTATTGACACAAATAAACTATACACAGCAAATGTCACAATTCATGACAACGCACAATACATTACACAGGGTGGCACATTTGAGCATAGCTTGCACCTCTATTCTGAACATGGCAAACTGATTTCACATATTGGTGCATCACCAGTTCAAACTAGCAAAATCCAAACAAAAGCATGAAACTACAAAAGTATCTGTAAACCACATATTAAGGTATGTACAACATATTAGTCTATAATTCAACACATATACCATACAATGACAAATATTTGACAAAAATTAACAGGATGCCATACTGGTGTCAATTCTGCCAGCAACAGACTATAGATATTTTTGGGCAATTTAGATAAAAGCACCAAAAACCTGTTTGCATCTCAGTGTAAATGAAATGAACGGTGTACACACTGACTTCTTACACTGAACAAAAATATAAACGCAACACTTGTTTTTGCTCCCATTTTTCATGAGCTGAACTCAAACATCAGAAAATTTTTCTACATACACAAAAGACCCATTTCTCTCAAATATTGTTCACAAATCTGTCTAAATCTGTGTTAGTGAGCACTTCTCCTTTGCCAAGACAATCCATCCCACCACACAGGTGTGGCATGTCAAGGTGCTGATTAGACAGCATCAATATTGCACAGGTGTGCCTTAGACTGCCCACTCAAGTCGGTTAAGACGACGAACTGCAGTCAGGTCCAGACCCCGATGAGGACGATGAGCATGCAGATGAGCTTCCCTGAGACGGTTTCTGACAGTTTGTGCAGAAATTCTTTGGTTATGCAAACCGATTGTTGCTGCAGCTGTCCGGGTGGCTGGTCTCAGGCGATCCTGGAAGTGAACATGCTGGATGTGAAGGTCCTGGGCTGGTGTGGTTACACGTGGTCTGCGGTTGTGAGGCCGGTTGGATGTACTGCCAAATTCTCTAAAACGCCTTTGGAGACGGCTTATGGTAGAGAAATGAACATTCATTTCACGGGCAACAGCTCTGGTAGACATTCCTGCAGTCAGCATGCCAATTACACGCTCCCTCAAAGGTTGCGACATCTGTGGCATTGTGCTGTTTGATCAAACTGCACATTTCAGGGTGGCCTTTTATTGTGGGCAGTCTAAGGCACACCTGTGCAATATTGATGCTGTCTAATCAGCACCTTGATATGCCACACCTGTGAGGTGGGATGGATTATCTTGGCAAAGGAGAAGTGCTCACTAACACAGATTTAGACAGATTTGTGAACAATATTTGAGAGAAATGGGTCTTTTGTGCATGTAGAAAAATTTTCCTATGTTTGAGTTCAGCTCATGAAAAATGGGAGCAAAAACAAGAGTGCTGCGTTTATATTTTTGTTCAGTGTATGTCACGCCCAGCTCGTTCGATCCTCGTGTGTGCCACGCCCACCTCGTTACCTCATGTTAATTCCCAATTGTCATCACCTGTTTCCTGTTCCTCTTGGCTTGTCCTGTGTATTTAGTCCGCGTCTGAGTTAGTCTTCCCAGTTCTGTCATTGTATTGTCATGTTTTCTGTTCGATGTCTGCCTGGATCCCGTAATAAACCCCGTTTGTGCATATTACCGGCTCTACTCGCCTGCTTCCCCGCTCACCTGCCTGCACGCTCGTGACAGAATGACAGAACTCCTGAAAGAATCACCGCAGCAGGAAGAGGACCCATGGCTAATCCTGCTGCACGAGGTGATGTATTGTCCTGATGTTTGTAGATGTCTGCCCGGATCCCTGAATAAACCCTGTTTATTCATATTTACGGCTTCGCTCGCCTGCTTCTCCGCTCGCCCGCTTGCCGACCCATGACAGAATGACAGATCTCCCCGAAACCACAGCGCAGCAGACCGAACACCAACGGCTCGGTCTGCTGCAAGAAGTTGTGTATTGGCGGTCCCAGCCCAAGGTCCAGGAGGACCCTGTAGCCCTGGAACTGGCCAACCGGGGCGCGGACCTCCTCTCGGGAGTGCCCACCCAGGCAGGAGTATCCCCTCCAGAGGGCACAAAAATGCCTAAGACGCCTGAGGCAACGCCTGACGGAGCAATGGGAAGAGCGCGTCGCCTGGAGCCTGGGCGAGGTGTCCGAACCGGTTCCGCCTTCCGCAATGTGCGGCCGGAAGAAGCGGAGAAAGGGAAAAGGTGAGGAAGCAGCCCCAACAATCTTCCTAGGAGCCTGCTCGGTGGTCCCCACCTGGGAGTCAGCCAGTGGGCGAGGGAGCTCCCCGCTCGCCTGGGAAGACACCGCTGCTGCCCGCCTGGTCAGCTTCAGTGAAAAGCCGCCTCCCTTGGAGGCTTATCAGCGCCGGGGCCCCGCCCGCCCTGCCCCCTGGCTCGCCCTCGCTTGCCTTGGCTGGGGCTCGGGGTGCGCCTGCGGATCCTGTAGCTCTGGGTCGGCGGTCGCCTGCGGGTCCCCCTCTGATGCCTCGTCACCTGGCCTCGGTCCCGCCTCTGACTCCTCATTGGTCGCCTGCAGATCCCCCTGCTCCGGTGTGTCAGCAGACAGCGCCGTTGCCGGCTGTGGCTGCGCCGTCGCCTGCTGCGGCTTCCCCCTCCTCCTTGCCTTCGCTGGTGCCCCCTACGACTCCCTCCTTGTCTCCTCCGTCTCCGTCCTCCGGTGTGCGCGCCTTTGGGGGGGGGGTTCTGTCACGCCCAGCTCGTCCGATCCTCGTGTGTGCCACGCCCACCTCGTTACCTCGTGTTAATTCCCAATTGTAATCACCTGTTTCCTGTTCCTCTTGGCTTGTCCTGTGTATTTAGTCCGCGTCTGAGTTGGTCTTCCCATTTCTGTCATTGTATTGTCATGTTTTCTTTTCGATGTCCGCCCGGATCCCGTAATAAACCCCGTTTGTGCGTATTACCGGCTCTACTCGCCTGCTTCCCCGCTCGCCTGCCTGCACACTTGTGACTATATATATATATATATATATACATACATACTCACCTAAAGGATTATTAGGAACACCTGTTCAATTTCTCATTAATGCAATTATCTAATCAACCAATCACATGGCAGTTGCTTCAATGCATTTAGGGGTGTGGTCCTGGTCAAGACAATCTCCTGAACTCCAAACTGAATGTCAGAATGGGAAAGAAAGGTGATTTAAGCAATTTTGAGCGTGGCATGGTTGTTGGTGCCAGACGGGCCGGTCTGAGTATTTCACAATCTGCTCAGTTACTGGGATTTTCACGCACAACCATTTCTAGGGTTTACAAAGAATGGTGTGCAAAGGGAAAAACATCCAGTATGCGGCAGTCCTGTGGGCGAAAATGCCTTGTTGATGCTAGAGGTCAGAGGAGAATGGGCCGACTGATTCAAGCTGATAGAAGAGCAACTTTGACTGAAATAACCACTCGTTACAACCGAGGTATGCAGCAAAGCATTTGTGAAGCCACAACGCGCACAACCTTGAGGCGGATGGACTACAACAGCAGAAGACCCCACCGGGTACCACTCATCTCCACTACAAATAGGAAAAAGAGGCTACAATTTGCACGAGCTCACCAAAATTGGACAGTTGAAGACTGGAAAAATGTTGCCTGGTCTGATGAGTCTCGATTTCTGTTGAGACATTCAAATGGTAGAGTCAGAATTTGGCGTAAACAGAATGAGAACATGGATCCATCATGCCTTGTTACCACTCTGCAGGCTGGTGGTGGTGGTGTAATGGTGTGGGGGATGTTTTCTTGGCACACTTTAGGCCCCTTAGTGCCAATTGGGCATTGTTTAAATGCCACGGCCTACCTGAGCATTGTTTCTGACCATGTCCATCCCTTTATGACCACCATGTACCCATCCTCTGATGGCTACTTCCAGCAGGATAATGCACCATGTCACAAAGCTCGAATCATTTCAAATTGGTTTCTTGAACATGACAATGAGTTCACTGTACTACAATGGCCCCCACAGTCACCAGACCCAATAGAGCATCTTTGGGATGTGGTGGAACGGGAGCTTCGTGCCCTGGATGTGCATCCCACAAATCTCCATCAACTGCAAGATGCTATCCTATCAATATGGGCCAACATTTCTAAAGAATGCTTTCAGCACCTTGTTAAATCAATGCCACGTAGAATTAAGGCAGTTCTGAAGGCGAAAGGGGGTCAAACACCGTATTAGTATGGTGTTCCTAATAATCCTTTAGGTGAGTGTATATATCTATGTGTGTGTATATGTGTATATATATATGTGTGTATATGTGTATTATGGCATGCCAAACAGGAAATATTTAATCATCTTTGATATATATGGAATGAAACCCGATATATATACAATGAAACTCGGAATATATATAATAAAAGCCAATATATATGGAATGAAACCCGATATATATATATATAAGGAATGAAACCCGATATATATGGAATGAATGTCGATATATATACAATGAAACTCGGAATATATGGAATGAAACTCGGAATATATGGAATGAAACCCGATATATATACAATGAAACTCGGAATATATGGAATGAAACCCGATATATATATATATATATAAGGAATGAAACCCAATATATATGGAATGAAACCTGATATATATACAATGAGACTCGGAATATATGGAATGAAACTCGGAATATATGGAATGAAACCTGATATATATACAATGAAACTTGGAATATATGGAATGAAACCCGATATATATGGAATGAATGCTGATATATAAACAATGAAACTCGGAATATATGGAATGAAACCCGATATATATACAATGAAACTCCTAATATATGGAATGAAACCCGATATATATGGAATGAAACCTGATATATATATATATATATACAATGAAACTTGGAATATCCATCCATCCATCCATTTTCTCCCGCTTATCCGAGGTCGGGTCGCGGGGGCAGCAGTCTCAGCAGGGAAACCCAGACTTCCCTCTCCCCGGCCACTTCATCCAGCTCCTCTGGGGGGATCCCGAGGCGTTCCCAGGCCAGCCGAGAGACATAGTCCCTCCAGCGTGTCCTGGGTCTTCCCCGGGGCCTCCTCCCAGTGGGACATGCCCGGAACACCTCACCAGGGAGGCGCCCGGGAGGCATCCTAATCAGATGCCCGAGCCACCTCATCTGACTCCTCTCAATGCGGAGGAGCAGCGGCTCTACTCTGAGTCCCTCCCGAATGACCGAGCTCCTCACCCTATCTCTAAGGGAGAGCCCAGCCACCCTGCGGAGGAAACTCATTTCGGCCGCTTGCACTCGCGATCTCGTTCTTTCGGTCACTACCCACAGCTCGTGACCATAGGTGAGGGTAGGAACGTAGATCGACTGGTAAATCGAGAGCTTCGCCTTTTGGCTCAGCTCCTTCTTCACCATGACAGACCGATGCAGCGCCCGCATCACTGCGGACGCCGCACCGATCCGCCTGTCGACCTCCCGCTCCATCGTCCCCCCACTCGTGAACAAGACCCCGAGATATATATGAAACTTGGAATATATGGAATGAAACTCTGAATATATGGAATGAAAGTCGATATATATATAATGAAAGCCGATATATATGGAATGAAAGTCGATATATACATGTATATAATGAAAGCCGATATATATGGAATGAAAGCCGATATATATATAATGAAACTCGGAATATATTGAATGAATGTCGATATATATAAAATGAAACTCCGAATATATGGAATGAAAGCTGATATATATATATACAATGAAACTTGATATATATACAATGAAACTCGGAATATATTGAATGAAACCCGATATATATGGAATGAAACCTGATATATATACAATGAAACTCGGAATATATGGAATGAAACCCGATATATATGGAATGAAACCTGATATATATACAATGAAACTCGGAATATATGGAATGAAACCCGATATATATGGAATGAATGCCGATATATATACAATGAAACTCGGAATATATCGAATGAAACCCGATATATATACAATTAAACTCGGAATATATCGAATGAAACCCGATATACAGTATATGGATGAAACTCGGAATATATGGAATGAAAGTCGATATATATATAATGAAAGCCGATATATATGGAATGAAACCTGATATATATACAATGAAACTCGGAATATATGCAATGAAACCCAATATATATGGAATGAAACCTGATATATATACAATGAAACTTGGAATACTGTATATGGAATGAAACCCGATATATATGGAATGAATGCCGATATATATACAATGAAACTCGGAATATATGGAATGAAACCCGATATATATGGAATGAAACCTGATATACAGTATATACAATGAAACTCGGAATATATGGAATGAAACCTGATATATCTACAATGAAACTCGGAATATATGGAATGAAACCCGGAATATATGGAATGAAAGTCGATATATATATAATGAAAGCCGATATATATGGAATGAAACCTGATATATATACAATGAAACTCGGAATATATGGAATGAAAGCCGATATATATGGAATGAAACCTGATATATATACAATGAAACTTGGAATATATGGAATAAAAGATCATAAATATAAAATGAAACCTGGAATATATAGACGGCCAAGTATCACTTCTATGTCGGGTTCCTTTTCACAGCTTTTTTTTTCTTTCCAAAATTAGCCAAAATGGCAACAGTTGATATTCTGCAATACTTCACTGAATTATATCACTTCCTTGCTAGAGCTGAACAGCATTCTATCGATATAAATATTTTGGAACGAAGATCAATGTACATTGAAGACCATGTCACGGTGATAATGGCATTCTTGATAGCCTTAAACAATTTTGCTAATATAAACGCAAACTATATTGATGTGATGCATCTCTTGACCAACATTTGTGAAATTCTCAAAGACATGCTAAATGATGTTACCAACCAAATCGAATTCTTTGACCGGAATACACAACCACAACGTAATAATATGGCAGCTGGCCTGCAGGACTCATCTTATTCAGGACGACCAAGGTGGGCATACAAGACATCCATCCTACATTTGCCACGTACAGTACCTGTCGCAATATACACACCGCTCTGTGTTATATAGTCTCTATACAGCGAAAGACCATGTTTTCTTTTCAGCGGCAAGCTGGGCAGCAGAAGCTCGTCAAAGTTGCGTTTTCATTTTTTTCATCCCCTTTTCTTACAAGTTAGCATTGTTATTTTGTGACAAATTCATAATGTATATATGTCACGTTAGGGTAATGGCACACATACCCTGTCAGCACAAGTACGTCGGCAATACGTCGCATAAACGGCGGATGGTCGCAATTAGATCGCGTTCCATTACGAAGCATCGCGTTTTATTCGCGAAAACGTCGGATCGTCGCGGTGTTGAAAAGCGTTGCTCGCTTAAACTTCGGATCGTCGCTTTTTGGTAGGGAAAACTACGCATCACGTCGGATCTTTTTTAGAAAAGGGTTTGTTTTACTCTGGAAGTAGTAATATTACTGTAATAATATTATTTAATGTAGTAATATTACTTGTCATATAGGGCATGGTATGATTTACACAGCTATTTTATACACTGGACATTAAATGTTTCTTATTATCGATAATTATGTTTAAAGATATCCTGTTTATATGACTGTATTTTAAATAAGAGTGCGCACTTGCATGTGTGCATGAGGATCTATTGAGAGATGTCCCACTGTGAGTGAAGACTTGGCAATGTGCTGCTGTGTCTCTGATATCTGATGTGTGTTCTTAATTATCACCAAATCCGAATGTCCGAGTTCCGAGAGCGTCATTTCCGGGCCCACAGTAGACTTCCTGCCTGTAAGTGGCTATAAACTCTCAGTGGATGTTTGTAGCCAGAGACTTCGTTTCTTCCCGCTCGGAGTCTTCCTTTGTCCCAGTCGCCGATAAGTGAGGTAAGTTTTTACCATTGTTCTTAATTTTGTGTGTGTGTGTGGAAGAAAACGGATCGTGTTTTAAAACATATTTTGTTCCCTGTTAAACCAGCTTTAAAAGAGAAACAGAGAAACAGAAAAAAGAAAAGTCTATTTCGTCGCGTACGATTAGTTGGAAAGGTAGGCTGAAAATAATTTCTTTCTTAAATAAATAGTTTCAGAATGATCTTTTTTCTTTTTGTTTTTGATGATACAAATTAATGTTAACAATCGTGTTTTGATTATTTATTGTTACAAACTTTTTCTCTGGACAAGGTTGTTCGAAAATGGAGCACGTCTTGTGATACTCCGGATTTAAATTCTGATCAGGAATCATGCAGGAAATCCAAGTAAGTAAAGAAGTTTGTCACACATGACAATTTTGATGTATTGGGTTAATTTGCAGAACTAATTTTTTGTGTTTTGTTGATGTACTTCCAGACCTAAAAGGCAATTTGCCTTGTTGGACAGTTCTCCACTGAGGAAACGTCCCTCGGCTTACTCTGAGCGGGAATACTTTTAACAGAAAGAGGAAATTATCGTTCCTGCCACCACCACCGACACCTCCACCTCGACCTTGTCTCACACACCACTTCCAAGGTACAAAGACGAACATCATTTTACTGAATTACTCGGTTACATAATCCAAATGCTATGAATCTGTGTGATTTAGGATTCAACTGGACAGCTATATCCCGAATGCTTTGTGTTAATATTCGCACTTTGTTTAATCATAGAAGACACCCCCATAGCAAATTTTATCTGGCCCAGCTCCGGCCCACACAACCCGCTTTTGCTTGGCCCACATACCGCAATGAATTATGGTCCTAGTGTGGACCAGGTCTGGTTTCCAGACAAGGGCCACACATGGGCCATAACTGGCCCAAGTCTCAGCCAAGTTAATTACCTATAACTGGCCCTAAGTGGACCCCTCCCAGATGAATATAGTCGATCACAACAACGACAGTATTCTGAACAAGTATTTATTTAAGCATACTTAACATCAAAGCATTGACAGTTGTACAAACAACTCTCTAAAATGGCACTCTGTCAGTTTTGCAATAAAAATAAAAACAAAAATAAAACAAGTAGAAGTTCAGTGCCATATTTTGTTCATGAAGTTTCACTTTAAATGTAACACTTGATCATCCATGTTTATGGTCATTAACGAGTTTTACACTTCACATAACACTTGAACGTCCATGTTTCTGGTCAGTAAGAAGATTCACTCAACATATAACACTTGAACATCCGTATTTCTAGTCATCAACTAGTTTCACTTCACATAACATTAGCGTCTATACGTTTATGGTCAGGAACAATTAAGTAGCACGCTTCAAATGACTCTGAAACATTCATGATTCTGTCAAGGAACAAGTTGGACTCTGGACAGAGCTTCTGAACATCCATTCCTAACCAGTCGTACTCTCCTCACGCACTTTGTTCTTCATCCTCTCTTTTCGGCCACCATCTCTGTCTGGGGCCAGAAATAGCCATCTTTTAATGGTGGCATCAATTTCTTTTTCTGTGGCCTCAGATGTTAGACGGTTACGCCTCACAGCCGCTGAAAAACACAAGCACACATGATATTAACTTTTGCATCAACAGGTAATGTGGCTATTGGATAAAATACAATATAATATTACAGCAAAAACTGAACCCAGGACCTTTGGACAAACATTCTGGTTTGTCTTTTCCCGTCTAATAACTTTGAATAAGAAAAGTATGAATGACAGTATATACTGGGCATAAATGACAACTTACCAATCACAACATCTCGTATCTGTAGGCGTAGGAAGCCAATCTTTCCATTCACTCCTCTCATATTAACTTTCCTCGCCAAGGAGTTCGTAAACAGTCCATGCATGATTCTCCAAACACACTCCTGAACATCTGTCCCACCTTTAAGAGCCAGTGTGTTTACCTGAAATCATTTAGTAATTAATTTTAAGCAATGGTTTAAGATTTAACTTCAATCACTAAATACAAAGATTATTATAGATTAAACTGGTCAAACAACTTTCTCAAAAAAAAAAAACAAAAAAACTTTTGTGTACACTTAAGAAACTTGTGTGCTCACAAGAAACCGTCGACACTTCTATAGTTTTTATACTGACATATATATATATATATATATATATATATATATATATATATACACACACACACATACATACATACATACACACACACTCACCTAAATTGGGCATATATACATGCTACGAATCCAACAAAATCCAGATCTGCACTTTTCACTGTAACAATCTTTTATTTTATCTTTTATATACCATTAAACCTATAAAATTTATAAACATGCAGAACAACGCACACGGAGCCATGCTGTGTGCCCCATACAACAATTAATCATAGTTTTACATACGATTACAACAGTGTGATCAGAACATAGTGTTCATTATTGTGTGGGCTTTCATGGCTTAGCTTAAAAAGTTACGCTACCCAAAAATCAGAAGTTTATAAAGTTGTAAATATGGATATGTTTTCTTACAAAAATATGCTGTTTTGCTTCAGAAAGCCTTTATTAACACGCCTGAGCCATGTGGATTGCTTTTATGATGGATGGATGCACTTTTTTGGTCTTCAACCAACCAAACTCCATGTTGACCACTACTCACCACAATAATAACTCCAATTGTGTTCATCTGAATGGAGGAATACACCAAGGATTTAGATTTTTGGGTGAACTATCCTTTAAAGCTGATAAGAAAAAAAAGCTTATTTGGAAAATGAAAGTTAGCCAACTAAGTTTTATGGTTATAAAACTAAATGCCAAATACCATTTGTTTATGGAGGTCAGGAGTACTCCACAGATTGTCCTCCATGTTCTGAAGAGAACCGAGATCTTTGAGTGGCAACAAATTTCGATCCAGGCCTATCTCCGTGTCCTGACTTGATTGCATAGACTGGAGGGTCTTAAAGATAATTCTCTGTTGGTCCATCAGCATTTCCTGTTTTGTTAGTATATTACGAAGAAGGACTAAGAGGAAAAAAAGAGAAAGACAGACAGACAGATTAGACAGCATGCAGTGGGATCACTACATAACTACCGCTTTTATAAAGCTTTTGTGCAGATGAGGCTGTGCCTGCATGATGTTCTCAGGGCACACGTTGCCATAGCTGTGATTACCAAGGTCACATTTGTGTTTACTTAACTGAAAACATAACAGGCATTGCGTGTTTGTTATGTTATCAACAGTTTCACGGGAACATGATTAGCAGTGACAAAGAAACAATGACAAAAAATCTGCAGTGTTTTTCCATAGGTGATCAAGCTTGAGCTTAGGGGAACAGTACACAACACTTATTTGTACATTAATCATCACATCCTGATGTCACGTGTCTTTACAGAATTTTTATGTGTGAGCATTCACAGTTTGTGGAAAATCACTGGCAATGTGAATGAACCAAAATCAGATGATCCTGTGGAAAATCCCGTGACAAACTATCAGTGCATTCTCTGTGTGAAAAAAGCTTAACACTAATATACTCACAAATTTGGAGGCTGGATGTTTGCTGGATGTCCCTGGTGTGATGTTGCTCAGGGTGCCTTGAAGATTCAGAGTGCCTTTTTTTATGGATCTCCCTACTTTTGTGGGCTGGTCTTCTGACCTCAACGTTAGCATGCCTTAATAGGGTCTCAGTGCTCGATTTACTTGATGAACGGCTCTCAGAGAGACCATGCCAGCCTGAGGATAGCATAGTAGTGCTGGTCTGCTGACTTGAGTAGATCTCAGGAGTGCTGTGGCCATCTGCATACAGGTCAGGACTGTAGTAGCAACTTGGGTGAAGGTCAGGACTGCTTTGGCCATGTGGGCTAACATCAGGACTGCTATGGCCATGTGAGTGAAGGTCAGGACTGCTTTGGCCACTTAGGTGGAGGTTGTCTACTGCAGGAGAAATCTGTTCCCTAGTGATCGCTGGAGCATTAGGTAAGGCATACCTCCTGTAAAGTACAAAATATCTTAGTCCTTTAACAGCTGTGATCAAATGATCTGTAATTTAAAAAGGGTGATGCTTAGTTTTTCTTGATTTTGTTCCTTTAATGCCTTCCATCTCATCATTGGGGAGGTCAGGAGTACTGTGGCAGAGCTTAGGGCAGCTTGGCTTTCCTGGATCTAATCTGTTGTGCTGTCTAGCAATTTTTGGAGCATCAGGTATGGAATGTTTTCTGCTAAAACATTCAAAATGTCTTAGTCATTTATCTGCTGTGATAAAATACATTATCATCATAAACAAGCTCCTTACCCTTTTTTTGGCTTTGGTTCTTTCAGGTGTTCTTCCATCTCATTATCATCGTCTTCACCAGGAAAAAGAATGTTCTTGGATCCAACACATTTATCAATTTCAAGATATACTTTTATTTGTAAATGTGGTGCAAAACATGAATGTAAATAAACAAACAAACCAAAACCCTACTTTCTTTTTCTTTGAAATGTAATCGGTGAGTTCCCTCCATCGGTCTGATCAATGTCAGTATAATCAACAGCTAGAGGTAGTTTACGTCTAGCTTCCTTGTAGTCATCTGGAAAAGTAGCATCACAACAAGAAGAAGAAATGTAAAAAGTAAAACAGTGAGAACAGTGATATTACTATTAATTCAATTTGAAGGAAATGGTGGCAAAACATAACTCACATGATGTGAAAATAATTCTGGCCTTATGGGGCTTCCAGTCATCTCCAGGGCTCTCCTGCGATTTTACTGCTTTTGTTATATCACCTTTATTTGGAGGCCACATGCACTCTCCATTTTTAATCCAGACTGATGGCACAACTTCAACCTCATTTGTCTTGTCAAAGACAACAATATGAAACATCTAAAGAGACAAGAATTATATTCTTCAGCCAAGTATTATACAAAAGCAACTTCAGAGTTATTTCTCTTGATGCAGGAGTGGAACAACAACAACAAATCTGTTTCGGAATGGCAATCTCACATACTTCTGCAGTTTCTTTCCAGTCATGAAACACTTAACATTTGTGGAGAGGTTGGAAACCACATAAATTCCCAATTCTTTTGAATCAATAGGATATTTAAAGAAGTGTTCCACCTGTTTATATTCATTGCCCACAAGGTATACTGCACCTTTGTCCTCAACAATGTTGTGGACTAAAACCAACTTATTGTCGATTTTGACACAGGAATCTCTCTCATTGAGCTTCACAACTATACCATCAATTGCAAGAACTTTAAATTGACGAGCTTGTTGTGAGAAGCACTCTGGTACTGGCCCATCTGTATGTTCTTTATCCAATTTTTGAATTGCCTCTTCAACATCACAACTGTAGTTGCTATTTTCTATCTCTGACAATCTACGCATCACCTGAGTCAAAGGATTGCAAGGCCCTCTAACCAGTTTTTTGAGTTTTCCTAAGAAATTTTCAAAGGGAAATCCTGAGATAAGATCTAGATTGCCATGGATTTTGACATCTTCACTGAGGTGCACCAGGCCATGAATATTGTAAACCAAAAACTCTTCACCGTAAAGCTGGCTAAAGTGTTTAACAAATGAAAGCAACAGAGTATTTGCAAGGTCATTCATCCCCTTACAAAATTTTGGACTTGCCAAAATGTACACAGCTACAGACAAAAGCATGAAGTTGTCATAGATCTGAGGCTGTAGAACATCGTTCAGCACAACTGGACCAGGATATAACAAGAACTGGCATAGCTCTGTTGCTTTCCACCTACATCGATCTGCCAGTGCCCGAGGCCTTCGAGCAAACTCATTTGGAATGTAACTTCTCAGTGCAAGAAGTCTGTCTGACACCATGGAAGCTTGAATGGATGATATGCGACAGTGCAAGGGGCCAATGGTGCTCAGCCACAAGTCTAAGAGGCGCCGCATTACACCCAGACAAACCAGATGCATGTAATCATGTGGGAAACAAGTGACCATATCATATTGCCAATGTCTGCAAGAGGTGAGTGCTGGATGTGGTGTTCTTCATCAGTTCCTTGCCTAAAACTCTCATCAGTTCTGCGCTTTGCATTCACCTCAGGAAATGTCATTAGATTTGATTTCCAGACACCTGTCTGGTGACACTTGTCACATCCATGATATCCAGTGTGTGACTTCACTCCTCTGATGAAGGCTCGGGCAAGGGTATCGCACACAACAGAAGCAACATGCAAAAAGAATGTTTTCTGCTTGAACAGAAACCCATCTCTCAACATTTTCAGCTCCTGAACCAGATCATGAAGATAATCAGACAAAGAATTTGGCTTTGAATTACCACAAAAGAGTCCAATCAACACAGGTGCCTTAGTGTGACCTTGCAGCAAACCAAGAATCGGCCAAAACTGTGTAGCAGTACTCTTGAAGAGTGGGAGTCCATCAAAATTCAACTGTAGTTTGAAGACATGTTTGTCTGCCACAGTATGCCAAATGTGATCAAGGATTTTCTGAACAGAATTCAGAATTCCACAAAAGTTGAACACACCACCAGCTATACTGGTAATGCTGTAGCTTGTTTTTGTTTTCAGCAACGTTCTTCCATCCTTAGGCAGAGAGGAATGATGGACTTTGAGAATGGTAAGAAGTGCTGACAAAGCAATTAGTGAAATTCCGAATTCAATTGCCCAATCTGCTAGTGAACTCTGCAAATCACTATCTCTCTGACTACAAGGTTCCCCAAGATCAGACTGGTCCTCAAAAGAAGCTGCAGTCTCTCCATGTACTACCTCATTCTCAACATCCTCCACAATATTCTGGTGGTCACTTTCTTCATCACTAATTTCCATGTCTGATTCCCCCGAATCATCAACACAAACACTTAACTCCAAATTGTCCTCCACTTCCCCCTCATGCTGCTCATTGTCAAACAATTCACTGACTATTCTTAGTGCCCTTCTTCTGGAATTGCCATTGTACTTCCATACCTTTTCCATACCGTGACTTTTTAGACAATAATGAAAATGAAATACCAGAAAGATAAGCTTTTTTTTAGCCTGTTTGCGTTCTGATAAAATTGTTTAGTTTATTTCAAATATAATATATTCAAAGTGAGGAACAAACTTGCCCCCTTTTCAAGCATTTACGCAATTTCAACATGACAAATTCCAAAATATTGCTCAAATAAAAATGTATCATTTAAACTGTAATTTAATATAGTTTAACAGACATTTGCTCCAACCACAATGCCATCAAAATTGCGGTTACAATCCTAATTTGCACTACTTTTTCAGTAGTGACATTAGTTTATTGTATTTACAACACGTATATTAAAACTGCATGCAACTGAAAGGCACTCGCGTGCAATTTTTACTTAGGATTTACGATAATTTCGATAGAACGTAAACGCATCAATTTATCATTAAGTCCACATGTATAGAATATAGTAACTCACATGCATGTATGTTCGCACTTACCAACTCTGCTGGCTTGGCCAGCTCAGTGCAAATCAGTTTCGGAATTCTGTGCAAGACAGCAGCGTCGATCCGTTTGTGACAGACGGAGGGTCTATTTTCATTCCCTTTTCGTCATTGGAGAGTTGTTGCTTAAAGCGTTATAAGACGTGAATCATAACAACCAGCTACAACATGTACAATATTCGATCTGAAATAAAAATATTTGAAAAATTGTCAAAAAGACAAAAGTACGAGACTATGTGTGTTACAGCCAACTGGGTAAATAAAACAGCAATCCCAAAGCACTGCAAATGGCAATTAATTGCGCCTTTTGGCCAATGTCTGATAGGCCAATTTCGCATTTCCGGGTTTTTGAAATCCTAATTGGCGCGCGCTGGATAACAGTTTTTCTGTTAAACAAAAAAAAAAAAAAAAAGAAATTACGCTACATTGATGTGCCCATCAGTGTTTTTAGCGATGCATGGGAAATCATCAGCTGACACCACTGATTCATGAGGAAGCTGCTATATATGTGTTTCTGGAAATATCTGTCATAAATGGCAACACTTTTTGGTCATCTCTCACATATTTGCTCAATTTGTCATCATTTTACAAACCCATTAGTAATGTTTCTGTTATACATCTGACAGTGATTACATAATGTTGTGTGGCGTTATAAATAAATTATGTCATTGTTTTATTAGCTGCAGGATTTAATCATATTTGTCATAGAAATGTTAATAACATAGATTTCATAGAATGTCTCATGGCATAAAAAACATGAACTGAAATCAAACAATTACAGGGAATTCAAATAATTAAATCTGTATTGTTGCCTGCATTAAATTGAAGGCATTAGACAACAGGATGCAAACAGGAAGATGGAAATATCTTTGTGTATTAAAACATTTACTCAAAAATATTTTAAATTGATTTTAAATGTGGCCCACATATCTATATCTGACATCTGGGCCAAATACTACATTTGACATGAAAACCACCAAGAGTAGCACAGTCAAACAGTGACATACATCTCAATCCCTTGACTGATGACGGCAATCACGGGATACAAATTTTTCTGGCAGCCTGCAATGCTTTTGGGAGCCTTGAGCCATTATAATTATGCACAATACAGTACTTTCCTCTGCACTTCATAACTTACAAAAATTGCATAATTTCGGTGTCAATGTTTATAGAAATTTATCCCACAAAAAAATTTCAGTTCTTGAATATTAAGTGCAACTCTAACATTTTATTTATAACAATCAAGAGTATTCAACTATATTCTCAAACTGAATTGAGCATGGTATTACAAAGTATATAGCCAAGTAAATAACTATCAGATTATTTTAAGATGAACTGGCTAAATTATGTAATATTGTACCATTGCACAGAGGTAATAACCATCACTATAAGCTTGCTGTAAATTAAAAAGCAATAAAAATGTATAACCAAATAAAACTGGTAGTTATTTTTTCTCTAGTTCTCACAGTATATAAACTTGAGTACCAGCTAATATTAGCTCAACTTAAAATGTTAGTCATATTACTAAACCATCCATAAGTAAATTAAGCAAAGCAGTACCATCGCTTATGAATCATACTGATAAATTCAGAAAAAAAAAATGAAAGAATAGTTTTAATTTACCCACATTGTAAACATTCTAACAACATTATGCCATTCCAAATCCTGCAGCATTCCTAATTCCAAAATCCATTGCCAATCTAAAGTCTTCATAATCAGCATTAATTGGTATCCGGAGAATGTTGTCACACGTGTTAGCAGTTGGGTATCCTGAGTAATCTTGAAACTCCAGAGTTAGGTGTGGCCTAAAGCCAAGTGGAGGTATGGAGTCACATCCCGTTGCAAAAATTTGAATTTCTTCCAAGGTGACTGCTTCTACATCAACTAAAACAAATGTTTCACTGATAAAATCCAATAAAAATCACAAAAAAATCATAATGGGTCAACTCTGTTCAAAGATGATCTTACCCTCAGCATCCTGGAGGTAATCTCGCCAGTATCCCAAGGTGCGACACTGTGCCTCAAATCTGTTACTGCCCCTTTCTGGCAGTTTGCACCTGAAGAGAAGCTCAACAGCTGCAGCAGTTAGAGGTTTGGTTGCTTTCATGAACACATCTTGGAACTTTTCTGGGTATTTCTGAAGTGCAGCCAACACACCCAAGCTCTGAAGACCATCACGGAACCTAAATTGGAAATAAAGGAAATTTGAAAAAAAAAATGTCTCTATATTGGAAATAACTACACTAAATGATTAAATCATAAATGTGAACAAAGATTAATAGTTATTTACAGCTTAGATCATTCTACACTTGTAATTGCACAATGAAAATGTTACAAACATTATTTTCAAGAATAAAAATAAGATATATGTCATTATGTCAATACTGTGACATTACATGTCAAGCAGTGCTGTACATTAAAGTGTCTTATTTGGCTGACAAAGCTACTTACAGCCTACCCACACATTTTAAAAAACACCACTATGTCACGCTACATCTGGCATTAAAACACATTTTATTTTTTATTGTAATTTCTTAGGCCATGACCATTAACTCCAATGGACAGTAAATGGGGGATACCTGTACTGGCAATAGAATGGGTTGTATTAAAGCACTCAGTTCTACATGGCCCTGTCATAGGGTGCCACCTTTGCAGTAAGTCAATTTGTAAAAAATCTGCCCTGGACACATGCCCCCTCAGAGAACATGTTTGATGTTTTTTTTTTTTTTTGCAGATTTGTTACAGGCTAAATCAGGCTAATCGCCAGAGAAACCCAGATACAAGTTGACCTCAGATACAATTTTTCCACCAGACTATCCCTTTAAGAGGGTGATTTTATCTTCAGTTAAGTTTAGGTTTAGGGCTGGGCGATATCATATCGATATGATATCGCCCAGCCCTATTTAGGTTTATTGCAGAAACTGCCGCACAGTGTGTCAGTATAAGACTGAAAGGCATACCTTTCAAATGGAGCTCTTGTCCTCTGAAGCATATACCATTCAGCTAGTTCTGTGCACACATCATCTTTGTTGGTAAGTGTTACCTTGTGACTGCAACCTGCAAGACTTATCAGACATGACGCTGCAGAAACAGACTCCTCCAGCTCCTTTTCTGTGGTTGCATTTTTTATCTAAAAGCACAGTTATTGCAGGCACAGTAAATATGCAAATTATTGAAACAGATTTTGACAAGAAATTTTTCATACAAACCATACCGACTGCAACGTCTGGCTTGTCTCAGCATCAGGCACATCCGAGATGGTAACTTTGACATTATCTGGACCTCTGACCAGTGAGTTGAAAAGTACAGGAGAAAGGAAGCCAGGGCTTTGGCCTCCATGTACAACTGAAATGGCCATTAGCTGACCTGCCAGGAAGTACCAGTTGTACTTCATAGCTGTTTATAAAAAAAAAGCATCTCACCAAAAGTAATATTAAATATTACTTTACCACAGTTAATTCCAACCTGACATTTTGATTGGCTGAGAGAAATCCTGAAAGTGATAAAAGTCTTTATTGTTGCAACAGCGATAAATTAAAATTAACAGGTAAACTGTGGTAAAATCAATAATACACTCGAGGTTGTGCAATACAGTAAGATATTGGCACTGGTAATCGGATCTATTGTACTCAGCCTTCAGTCTCGTGCCAGTGACTGGAGGGAACCAGTGCCAATATCTCATGATATAGCACTCCCTCTCATGTTTTACTGCTTAATTATTTTACATTAATTTCATTTACCTCTGGAATTGCACAACAGCATCTTGCCGTTTGAAGACCCCTCAAACATTCCACAAGAATCCTTTATTTCTTGCAGACATAATCGAAAAAATTCTCTAGTGGGACCACCATTGCCTACGGCCCCCTCAGAAATTCCATGGTCATCTGTGAACTTGACGTCAACTGTCTTGTTAGGGGAAAAGTTAGGTCTACTCATTGCTCTTACTGCACCATCCCATACATTTCTTCTGATTATATTAAATCGAACCACTTCATCATGGATGATCTGTTCATTTAGCCCTTGAATAATTTCTTCCATTGTTGGTTGATCATTGCTATTGTAGAGCTGCGGTGCAGCAGCAAAAAGGAAAGAGGCAGTCAAGACAGGCTGAGCGCCAAAAACTCTGTGTTTATTAAATCGTGCCTAAAACCAGCAGAGAGAACCCGCGCTCACTCCTTGGGCATGCGTCACCAACTCGCACACCCTGCACGCATGAGCAAAAGGTAAGACAATGAATTCTGTCTAAATAGTAGGAGCCCCTACACACGCCCCCCCAGAATTCACAAACACGGACAAGTCCAACTTGCGGGGAGGTCGGGCCACCCGACCGGAACGAGTCACAATAGGCTGGGAGGCTGGGTGCCCAGCCGTCGCCGGAGCAGGCCCCCGCACACGCACAACAGCAGGGGTGGGGGCTGCAGGGGTGTCCACGTCCAAATGAGCAGGTTTCAGACGGTCCACCGAAACCCGGTCCGGCTTGCCTCTAATGTCCAGTGTGAAAAACTTGTCACCTGATTGTAGGACACGGAAGGGCCCATCATAGGGCGGCCGCAGCGGACCCCGATGAGCATCATGGCGGACAAAGACATATGCGGCCCCGGCCAAATCCTCCGGAACATGTGACTGGGGCACCCCATGTTGAGTCGTGGGTACTGGAACGAAAGCCCCAGCCAAGTCCCGCAGAGCGGAACGCTGACGTTCAGCGCACCAAGGGGCCGTGGTGGTGGGCAGGAAATCCCCTGGCACACGCAGAGTCTGCCCGTAGACTAACTCGGCCGACGAGGATTGCAGGTCTGACTTGAGAGCGGTCTGGAGGCCCAACAAAACCCAGGGAAGCCTGTCCACCCAGCCGCCGTCCCTGAGGCTGGCCCGAAGAGCGGCTTTCAGGGAGCGGTGAAAACGCTCGCACAGCCCATTGGCCTGCGGATGGTAGGCTGTGGTATGATGGAGGGAAACCCCCAAAACCTGGGCCACCGCAGCCCAGAGCTCAGAGGTGAACTGGGTTCCACGGTCCGAAGACACATCAGATGGAACCCCGAAACGGGACACCCAACCACCGATGAAAGCCCTGGCCACGTCTGTCGTGGTGGTGGATGACAAAGGTATGGCCTCTGGCCACCGAGTAGACCTGTCCACCACCGTTAGCAAGTGAGTAAAGCCCAAGGAAGGGGGAAGAGGCCCGACCAGGTCCACATGAACATGGTCAAAACGGTGCTCAGGCACCACAAAAGGCGCCAACGGTGCCTTGGTATGTTAGTGCACCTTAGCACGCTGACACGGAACACAGGAGGCGGCCCAACTACGGACATCCTTCCGCAGCCCATGCCAGACAAACTTGGCGGCCAGCAGACGCAGAGACGCTCGTCCTCCCGGGTGTGAAAGCCCGTGCACCACCTCGAAAATGTGACGACGCCAACCAGCCGGCACGATAGGCCTAGCCAGACCAGTCGAGATATCACACAGGAGGGTGGCACCACAGTCAAGGAAGGGAACATCAGCCAGCTGCAGACTGGTGACTGCGGTCCTATATGCCTGCACCTCTGGATCAACCCGCTGATCTGCTGCTAACCGAGCATAATCCACTCCTAAGTGCACAGCACTTGCCACCGAGCGGGAGAGGCAATCCGCAACATGGTTATGCTTCCCTGCCACGTGCCGGATGTCAGTAGTGAACTCTGATATAAAGGAGAGCTGCCGCTGCTGACGAGCAGACCAAGGCTCTGATGTCTTAGCCATCGCAAACGTCAGGGGCTTGTGGTCCACGAAAACCGCGATTGGGCGGCCCTCTATGAGGAACCGGAAGTGACGCACAGCCAAGTACAGGCCAAGAAGTTCGCGGTCAAATGTGCTGTACTTCCGTTCGTGCGGCCTGAGCTGTCGGCTGAAAAAGGCCAGCGGCTGCCAGGCACCATTCACAAACTGTTCGTGCACGGCCCCCACAGCATAGTCCGAGGCGTCAGTGGTGAGCGCAACCGGAGCACCAGAAAATGGATGGGCCAGCATGGTCGCGTTCACCAGAGCAGACTTGGTAGCTACAAAAGCCTGGGTATGCTCAGCAGTCCACTCAAGAACCTGCTTGGCCGTCCTACCCCTGAGAGCCTCATACAGCGGCCGCATCAGCTGGGCGGCCCGTGGAATAAAGCGATGGTAAAAAGTAACCATGCCCAAGAACTCCTGAAGGGCCCTGGCTGTAGCAGGCTGCGGAAACGCAGAGATGGCCTCCACTTTGGCAGGCAGAGGAACTGCCCCGTCGCCCGTGATGCGGTGCCCGAGGAAATCAATGGAAGACAAACCAAACTGACACTTTTGTGGGTTGATAATTAACCCATGACCACTCAGACGCTCAAAAAGGGTGCGAAGGTGAGCTATATGTTCAGACCTGGAGTTGCTGGCTACCAAAATGTCATCTAAATAAACAAACAAGAATGGAAGGTCCTTCAGGACACTGTCCATGAGCCGCTGGAAAGACTGGGCAGCGTTTTTAAGCCCAAAGGGCATCCGAAGAAACTCAAAAAGTCCAAACGGGGTGATGACCGCAGTCTTCGCAATGTCCCCTGGATGTACTGGGACCTGGTGGTAGCCACGCACCAGGTCAACCTTTGAAAAAATGGATGCCCCCGCCAACCGGGAGGAAAAGTCCTGGATGTGTGGGATCGGGTAGCGATCCGGGGTCGTGGCGTCATTAAGCCGGCGGTAATCGCCACACGGGCGCCAACCCCCACCAGGCTTGGGTACCATGTGTAGAGGGGAGGCCCAGGCGCTGCTGGAACGGCGAACAATACCAAGGCTCTCCAATACAGCAAACTCCGCCTTAGCGATGGCCAATTTACCGGCATCGAGGCGTCGGGCTCGGGCATAGACCGGCGGCCCTGTTGTAACAATGTGGTGTTCAACACCGTGCTTGGCCGTGACTGATGTAAAGGTGGGCCGGGTGAGGTCTGGGAACTCCGCCAGCAGGCGGGCGAAAGTGTCATTTGCCGCCAAGGCGCTAGACAGCTGAGACGAACCAGCCCTGCTTTGCGAGCACCGCACCGAATGGAAAGTCCTGGCATCAACCAGGCGCTGGTGTTTTATGTCCACCAGCAGGTTGTTGGCACATAAAAAATCGGCGCCCAGCAGGGGGGTGGACACCTTCGCCACCACAAAACGCCACCGGAACCGCTGGCCACCAAAACAGACTGCCTCGACACGAGTGCCATACGTCACAATACTGCTGCCATTAGCAGCCTCCAACGCCGGCCCCTTCGTGCCAGAGCGCGTATCCGCCACCGACGCAGGCAAAACACTGACTTGCGCGCCCGTGTCACAGAGGAAACGGCGGCCAGACACAGCATCCGTGACGAAGAGCAGGCTGCCAGAACTGCCGACGCTCGCTGCCGCTAACGATCGCCGGCCCGTGCGTTTCCCGTCCCCTTAAAACGGCAAGGGGGGATGCATTTCTTTGCTTTGTCACCGAAACGTGCATGGTAGAAACAGAGACCTGGTATACCGCTCCGCTGTGCGGCAGAAACAGTAGCTTCGGCGAGCGGCGGGGAGCTATCCGAGCTCCGAGCACACACGGCTGCACAAGCTGCCAGCCTGGCGGTGTGTACTTTGTCAGCCTCCCTAGCAAGCTCCCTACAGTCCTTAAGCGGGAGGTTAGCTAACGCCCCCCGCACGTCTGCGGGCAGCTGTTGCATGAAAAGCTCTCTGAAAATAAAGCAGGGCTGATGGTCACCTAGGAGAGCTAGCATGTGATCCATCAGCTCCGAGGGCCGTGAATCACCCAGCCCGGGTAGCGCGAGCAAGCGGCGCGCGCGCTCTGTCTCGGAGAGCTCGTAAGTGCCCAGCAACAGAGACTTTAAGGCACCGTACTTGTCTGCCTCTGGAGGGTTCTGCAGCAGACTCACCACTCTAGCCGCCGTGGAGCTGTTAAGCGCTGCAACGACATAGTAATATTTCGTTGCATCCTCCGTGATCCCGCGCAAGGCGAACTGAGCCTCCGCCTGCAAGAACCAGACCGCCGCCTGGCCGCACCAGAACTCCGGGAGCTTGAGCGCAACAGCATTAGCGAGCATGGTCGGAGAGAAAAACAAACGCACCGAAACGTCGGGGTCACCACTGTAGAGCTGCGGTGCAGCAGCAAAAAGGAAAGAGGCAGTCAAGACAGGCTGAGCGCCAAAAACTCTGTGTTTATTAAATCGTGCCTAAAACCAGCAGAGAGAACCCGCGCTCACTCCTTGGGCATGCGTCACCAACTCGCACACCCTGCACGCATGAGCAAAAGGTAAGACAATGAATTCTGTCTAAATAGTAGGAGCCCCTACACTATGATACAGAAAAACACAAGAAATTTAAAGTTTGTTTGTGCTACAGAGATCATTTTCCCTCAAATTTGCTGCATCTCCCTCAGTGTCATCTTATATTATTTTCTGTGAGGAACTCTTGATCTTCAACTTATTTCACTCTGTACAACAGGATAGCACACAAACTGTCATGTGATCACTCTTTCGATGAAAACGAAATACCAAATTAAATACCAAACCAAATTAAAATTCATTTTTAATTCTAATGCAGAAAACAGAAATTCCTTAAATGTTTTTTAAACCTCAAACCTCATTATCATTTAGTTGATCTTCTTACCAAAAACAATGACAGTAGAAAATGCAAATTGCAATATAATGGCAAAAACATGCAATAAATAATACAAATAATTTTAACCAGCTTACTTCAAGGTTCCAAAAGTAGTGTCAGACAGCGAGTTCCCAATGGCTTCCTGAAGACTTGCATCACTGGGGTCGTATTCCTCAATTTCAAGCAAACTGACATATTCACTTAAATGCACAAATAAATGACACTAATGATTTTGGTTGACCAAAACAATAATGAAACTTGCAACATTCCAATAAAATCAAGCTAATCAGAACATTAAAACTACCAGTCAAACGTTTTTGCACACCACAGGTTTTTACCACTTTTCCATGTATTTTATAAACTGCAGATTTCTTGCTTAGTATTGGAAAGTTGAATGAATAACTATATATTTTTTATTTATAAGTCAAATGAAACAAGTTTCCTTTATAAAATGGAAAGAGTATGTAACAGTGCATGTCTGACATCCTATTAACTAGCTGTGTGGTGATGGCATAGTCAAATTCTAGGCTGTCCCTTAACTTTAAATGCACTAGTTAACTGTTTCATCCCATGAAACAGAAAAGTATGTAATGTCCCTTGTAGAAAGAATGCCTCAAATTTGCTCTGCTGTTATAACTGCTAGAGGAGGGTGCTTTGATTAATCAAAGATATTTTCTTGCCAAGAAATGTACTCAAAGGCTGAACATACTGTAAATTTATTTGTTAGCAGAGAATATTGAGTGTATTTTTAGTAAATGTAAAGTGGGTGACATGCTAATGTACAAAATCTTAGTGTGTGCAAAAACTTTTGACTGGTAGTGTATGTATGACTATTTTAGCATACAAACAAAATGTAGAAACCAATGGTACTATAAACAATCAAGCAAAATTGTAAGCTCAAACACAGGACAATGATATACAGGTAGTCCCCAAGTTACGAATAATATCCACTCCCCAAGTCTGTTAAGTTGAATTTGTAGGTAATACAGTACAAAATGATAATTCAGCAATAATAAAAGTTAGAAGTGGATCGGTATCTGCGCCAATACAGACCTACTGTATTTGGTTGGGTATCGGCCACGAGTGACCGATTCACGTCCTATACGTACTTATAGTTTTTGGCAATCTCTAAAAAGACAGATTTAACATGAAATAGGAGCTATTTGTGCAATCAATTGCACGACAGCTCTTTCCCATTTGATTTTTTGTGGCATTCAAATCGAATGCTAACGCTGCCCCTCAGTCTTTTTTGCTACTCAGTGGGTATGAGTACAGTGACTTCCGCCTGCTGTGACGTCATGCATATCCCCTTCGCAGTACGAGGAGCATAAGATAAGACGTGATGATCTGGGAGAATTTTACGCTTTTAACAGAAACAAGTAGCACAGCGATTTGCAATCTTTGTAAAATAAAGTTTTGAGAGGTAGGAATAGCGTTTAATGGACAATCCCACTTAAAGTGCATGCAATTGTGCGAGACAAAGAAAAAAAGCAATGGATGATTTGGGAGTCGCTAACTTGGGCTGTTTTGCGAACTCGGGGCTGCCATCGCAACAAAGTGTAACTGAGGTGACGAATTTTAAGCATTCGCCACTTGTGTATACTTGTTTTGAAGATATTCATATTGAACTGCAAATGCCTCAAAAACACGTAAAACAACACGTACAGATGAGGTGGACCAGTACCTTATGTATGTTTGTAGTAGCCTAATTAAATATTTTTTGTCATACATTTTTTTCCATCTGTATTTACTAGCTTAAAAAATGAATATATAAAGTATAACAAAGCAAAAAGAGCTCTTGTATCGGAATCTGTATCGGTATAAGCAGTTGTGTATCGGAATCAGATCGGAACTGAAAAAATGTGGATCAGCCCATCCCTAATAAAAGTAACTACATGCAATACTGTACTATACTGTACTGTACCTAGGCCCAACGAACCACTGAAGGTATGCAATGTTTTCATGAGCATCATAAAATAGTCCATGCATATGTTATTACTAACCATTGTATTTAACCCAAATTTTTTATATAACAGGCTTTATGGCAGTCCATTTGCAAGTACGATTTGTCTGCAAGTTGGACGTTCTTAACCCAGGGACTGCCTGAATACAGTATAAGTTCCATAAATTGGATTTTTGTTTTTAGAAACCAGTGTTTCTTAAATACCATTACCGTGAAAGTATATCAACTACTACTATGCTAAAACCAACCTGTACAATGTGCCTGTCCTGACTGGCTCACTTGGACCTGTCTCTGACACCAATATCACATCACTTTCCTCTGGGTGAACAGTCATGAACGTCTGTCTATCCTGACATTCCTGATCCACTGGGATGTCTTGCTGGACTAATTATTTAACAATGTCATGACAAAAGAACAACAAAAATGCATCAAGCATCACTGACAGAAGGCGTTATCACAAGCAACATTCAGCACATTAATTACACCCTGTAACAGGATCAAAGTTTTGTAGGATCACACATGCACATATCACAGGGCCTAAATTCCAGGTGGCCTGAGACAAGGCCGAGCTTGGTACGAGAGGCACCAAAGGGGGGTTACACACACAAACACACACACACAGATAACCAGGGAGGCTAGCACTCCAACTTTTATTGCCCAAAGATTTAGGGACCTACAGACAAGCAGAGTGGACTTCACGGACAGGGGTCCCTCGACTTGGCACCCAACCCCCTCCACATACACTCTGCCTTACATCTCACTCACCCAACAGACGAACACCCTAAAGGAAATTTCATCTAAGTTTGGCTTTTGTATACCCTGTATATTGATTTACTCACGACTACTAGTCTCAATATACAGATACGTTATGTTTGTATGTGTCCTAACTTTTAGAGAGTCTTCTGTGTTAAAAACCCCCCCTTCTCTTCCAACATTCCTTTGTGGTCCTTATCTGATCTTGGTGGACAGTCACCAAGTTTCTTTGTTTCTACCATGCTATGTTAAAAGAACTGAATTAAGGTGTATCTTATCCATTCTGGAGAAGATGAATTGGCACAAGCCACACCAAACAAAATATGTTGTTTCCAGATGTGCAACTTATATTGATATTACCACAAACTAACGGCCACGCCTATCTATGGATAAGATGTGCTGTTTGTAATAGGAATATTCGATGTAATATCCGCACAAAGTGTAACATCTGTTGAGGTGCAACCCAAAACCCCTGTATCCTATACTGATATGAATCAGTCACATAGATACAATAATTAATTGTTTAATCAATTAATGCAGATGGTATGAGGTATGTACCTATGAAGCTGGTATGGCATGTTTGGTATCAAACTGATTGTTAATCACCCCTGATTCCAAATCTGGTCAGTGATTACCATAAAAGTGGATGTATCAAAAGTTATAACAGCTTAATGAAAATCATCAGTAAAGGTAGAATCAGTCGGGCCATAAATCTCAAAAGGACTGATACAGACCCCCTTCCGAAAGCCCGCCAAATGGATGGCCAGCCATTGGGCCAGGAGTCGAATTCCTGGTCATCCCTATTCATGAACTTTAGACCATAAAAATCTAGCACCTCAGAACAAAGGGGAGCAGAGAACAACCAGCAGCAGAGCAGAACAACCGCCAGCCGGCGCAGAGAATAACCGCCAGCCCGAAGGAGAACATCAGCCCGGGAGGAGAGAAGCCCACAAGAAGCCCTCCGGTGAAGGCCCAGCTGAACAGAGAACAGCACCCAAGACAAAGCTTCACCAGGAGAGAGAATCTAAAGGGACTCCACTCCACTGCTCCAAACGCCGCGCCTTCCTGAGTGCCATCAGCTCAGCAGCTCTGCCATCAACTGCCAAGACCCCCCCCCTACTCTTCAACCAAGTAAACCAACTTCCTTTCATTCTAACCACTTAAGCTGTTCTGTTTAACCTGCTATAAGACTTTAGGGTCGTGTTTCCACAAACTATGCTTGCTTTGCAGAACAGTATTTCCCATTTAAGGTTACTCATTTAAATCCGGTCATTGCATTTTCATAATTACATTGTTTGTTTTATTCCGTTATTTCGTGTTTGTTGTTTGTGTTAGGTGTAATGTCTGTCTTATGTTAGTTGTAGTGTTAGTTAGGAATAAATGCATGTCTTTTACACAACTTCAGCCTCCGTTATTGAGTACTCACACTAAGTTCCTGCCTCTGTGCGATCTTGCTACACGCTCTGAACCTCAAACTCGCCTGAAACATCGCGAAACTCTCTCTCATCGGCCGTGAGGGGAGCTTCGCTACCAATCGTTTACATTACCTGGTGATGCAGCTCGCTGGACGAGCCTTCTAACCCAGATTACTAAGCGATACTGGTAATTAGTGAATCCCATTTAAGTCTCACATTAACAGACTCACAGGGATACAGCAATCGAGTTTAGAGGAGCCGACCATTCGGCATAACAATTGATTAATAATCAGCATTAAATAAGAATTAATTAAACTTTAATTAATTCAAACATATTGGTGGAGAATATTAAAATTTATTTGAGCTTATAATTCCTACATTAATGGTGGAAGAACGCGGGCACAAGGTTCAAACTTTTTGTGAGCACACAATTTAAACTTTTTATGACCGAACGTGCAGTTGAATAAGCGCTACTGTGAACAGGTTGCAAAGTTGAGGATTAATTGCACTCACGGCAGTCCGAAGGCATTTAAGCGGGATTATACGGGCTTATTATTTTTATTTCTATTATTAGTAGTTATTTTCTTTTGTTTTATTTTCGGTTATTTTATTTTAGGTTTCATTCGTTTTAAACTGCAGTAAATTTAAACCCTATATCTGACGAGATTCTCAGGTATAGCGCGTTGTTTCCAGGACGATTCGGACGAGTTTCTCCGTTTCTATAAATCCTGGCAGAGATCTCTCTTTCTATTAGCGAACAGGAATTCTTGTTAAGAGGATCTAACCTGAATTCTGTTGCGTTTGTACTCCCTGAGATAAGACCGTTAGCTTAGCTACCTATCAGGATCTTTCTCGTATGTGTGTGCCTGCTTTAGACAAAGCAAGTTTAACACCACTTTGCGCTGTGAGCCAAGTGTGTGTGTTATTTAGAATTTGGGAGTCTCCAGTGCTTGAGACCCGCCGTGGTTAAGCACCATTTGCGACGAGATATAGTGCACTCGCTATTTAGATCTGTCGCCGTAACGCGAGCGCTGTCTCGCTTCAGCAATTGTTTTAAGGGGTTTTAAACTGCGCAAGACACAGAAGTTAGCCGCAAGCGGCGTGTGCATACGTTAAAAAGTGTATGTCACTCATCTAGCGTCGGCAATCGCCTAGCAACCGTCTTGGTTACGAGTGCAGTCAGCGAACGCCACTCTAACCACTTAAAGGTCAGAGCCCTGAAGGCCTGCCTGACGCCATTTGTTTTTTTTCTCCTGGGTCACCAGTGACCCCACCCCTTAGGCTCACGTACCTGGGACCCCCCCCCCCAAAGGGAGCAACGTCCCATTGAGCCTCTAGTGGTCAGGCATTGAACTACCACTCCATTTCGAAATTGCGCCTCTAGTGGTCAGGCATTGAACTACCACTCCATTTCGAAATTGCGCCTCTAGTGGTCAGGCATTGGACTACCACTCCATTTCGAAATTGCGCCTCTAGTGGTCAGGCATTGAACTACCACTCCATTTCGAAATTGCGCCTCTAGTGGTCAGGCATAGAACTACCACTCCATTTCGAAATTGCGTCTCTAGTGGTCAGCCATAGTAGTGTAACAACATCTGAGTTGGGTCTCTAGTGGTCAACACCGGTAATACCAACACACATAATTGGACACACAGGTTCTTGCCTGAATGCAGGAATCAACTTCACAGACCAAATCGATTAGATCACAACACATTAACATCTAATTAGGTTATTGCTGCATAACTAATTGATGTTTACAATTAAACAATAAGAAACAATTAATTTGGTTTGATTTCTGTTTTACCTTTTTGATTTATTTTAGGTTTTATTTCATTTTATGCTTTCATTCACTCTCTCTCCCCCAACAAGGAGACTTGCATAGAAGTTCAACCATTATTAATAACAGTAAACCAGTTACACATCAGGGAGGCATTGAGGTTTTGGATGTGATCAGTTGAGCTTTTCCTGTGCTGAGTGCTTACCATTCGCTCTCTGTTGGTTGAGCTTACCTGTAGCTCTGCTGTCACTGCTTACGATCGTACAGTTTGTCAGAACCGAAGGGGAGTTCTCAGCAATTGGACGCCCAAAAGCGCGCCAGCCCGGCTGCACCCGCTGACTCATTAAGGGCAAGGTTGGCAGGTATCTCGGGAGGTCATTACAAGTTTGAGCAGGACCTCGTCTAGGGCGAAGTTCAGGAGAACAGCCCTAGCTTGGACTCTCAATCGGTTGGGTGACACCCGAGTGCCGTTGCGCCGTCTCTTGTTCGAGTCAGGGCCAAAAGTGTGCCCGATAAGCTGAGCCCCACCTGGCTTGTCTCAGTTGTGCATACAGAACACCCCCTTCCAAGTTGACATTGCTGGGGATCGGGGGAGTGGGAGCTGGACTTGGGCCTGCTTGGCTGGGATTGAGTTTGTGGGACGTGCCCTACTCAGGAGGGACACCTGACAGCGTTCAAACCTCTCTAACTGCATGACTAGCTTAACACCGCAACACCTCATATAGGGACAAATAAAGCAGAACCTGCTAGTGGTCCCCCGTCTGGTCAAAGTGGAGTTGTACAACAGAGCCCAACCCAGGGGTAATCTGATCTGCAACAGCAAGCTACGTTTGAATGCAGTCCCATTGGTTTGAAGCTGTTATTTCTCATTTCCTGTTCCCAACTTCTCCTGTGGTCTTCTGACACTGTCAGTAGCCACAGATCTGCAATTTCCAGAATAAGGCTTTATCCTTTCCCCCTCACTAGGGCATCTCTCAGGCCCTAGAGTAACTCACACTGTTCTAACTTGCAACAACTTCTCCCAGGGAACAATTTTGGTTTGTTTATTTTGTCGTGGGTAACTATTCCCGTGGTTCACTACACCCTTCCAGTTACCCATTGACAGGCCCCAGTTCTACTTTATTTTATTTTGTTGGTTTAATTTGTTCGCCCAGATTTAGGTGTTAGGCCTCCCACCTAGGCAACACCCAACCTGAGTAACAGATTTCTGCAGTCACCCTCCAGTTGACCGAGTCACAATGACCCACATGGAAAGCCCACTGGACCAGTGGAAAGATTTTGGTATCTGGTCTGAAGATGTGACTCCCAACTTTCCGCCCGGTCATGTCGATCTCACATGGTCCAAAGAAGCTGACCAAATTGAGGACGACATTGCCGAACTTATGGACATGCCACCCACTCAGAAATGCGGGAGTAAAGAGCTAACCAAAATACTCGGCTCCCTCGCACACAAACTACTAGCCAGGCTGAAGATGAATGAAGAGGGAACGTCCCGTCTCCAGCAAAGGGTGCAAGCACTCCAACAGCAGGAGGAAAACACCCAACGACTACTGGCAGAGACACAGAGAGATGCCGCCCAGGCCCAACATCACATTGGGAACCTGGAGCAAGAACTCCAAAAGAGAAGCTCTCCACCCCATGAGGAGGAGGAGACAGAAGAAGGCGAAATGCCTCACACCAGCAAAAAGCTTCAACACGCCCTGGAAGAGCTCAGAGCTGAAGCTGACCAGCAAGAACAGCAAGCCAGAGCCACCAGAGAAAACCTCAAAGCCAGACTGGACCAGGCCGACACCCTGCTGGACAGAGCCCACGCGGAGCTCAAGAAAAAGGATGGTCGGATCCAGGTCCTGGAAAACCATCTGGACGAGGCACAGAGACGTCTGCACAAGATGAATCACCAACTGATCAGCTCCCAAGAACAGCTCACCGAGGCCAGAACGAAACATTGGGCTGACGCAGAAGAGATTGACCAGCTGAGACAGGAATTGAAGCAAGCATATGAGATGAAGTTGGAATTCGAGGCACCCTACGAATCAGCGATGGGACCGACGTCATCTCTAACAGTGCAGTCGCTCTCAAGGCACATGGGGATCTCTCATCGGGACAAGGTAACTCCCTGCCCATCACCAGACCTTGAGGAACCAAGAACCCAGAAGGTCTCTCTCAGAGAAGACACCACAGATGGAACAGGCCTACCAAAGCGAACGTTACACCAGCACCGGGCTACCACAAAGGAGCTTGATAAAGTAGCTCGGAATATCAACACGTTCACCCCGAATCCCAGAGGAGGCCACGACATTCATGCCTACCTCCAAGACATTGACTTCCACCTCCAAAGACTGGACAATGTGACCAATGAGGACAGAGTCTACCTCATCAGGATCACATCTAGCCTGGAGGTCCGCAGCTTCTTGGATCGACAACCTAGTCGAATCAAAGCCAACGCCATGCTGCTACACGGAGCACTGACTCGGGAGTTTGCTGATCCTGAGTCAGAACAAGGTATCGCCGTCGCCTTCGATGTTAAACAGAGCAGACAAGAAGCTCCCCAAGCCTACTACAATCGCCTTCGTCGGGCATATTTTGGGTCCAGAAATGAGCCAGACATGGAAGAAGATGCAAACTTCAAGGCTCTCTTCCTTCGGAACCTCCACCCAACCATTAACCACTACCTGGGGCTCATGGCTTGTCCCCGCACCATGACAAGTCAACAACTGCGAGACCTGGCGTTCAAGGCGTACCACAAACAAAGAGCAGCAGCTGAGAAGGCAACCAAGGCTCCGGCAGTGCTGAACCTTGGCATTACAGATCCCAACCTAGCGTTGGAAGGTGGCCACCCTCCTCATCAACCACCAATCCATGACCGAGGTTGGAGAGCAGCAAGCCACAGTGAGCGTTACCCTGGTGCGCCCCCACAGCAGTCAAAGACCCAGCCAGACTGGTGGGAGACACGGCGCTATCCTAACAAGGGTAAGCTAAGACCAATGGAGCCATGGAACAAGTGGAGAGACCGACAGGGAAACCAGTTTCCTAAGCCAAGCTCTCCCCCAAGTTCCCGACGGAATCCACCACAGAACTGGCAAGACAGAAGGAGAGGTTTACGATCCAGACTCGAGGCCTGGACGAACCAAAGAAGAAGAGGAGTCTAATCTACTACAGTTGCTGCGTGATTTCTTTACTCAGCATCCCCTCAAGGGTCAAGAGGACTTTCGGAAGAAAGATCCAAAATGACTAGGACGGAAGCACAAATCACGCAGGACCCCACAACCCTCACCTGAACCCACACCAGACAATGCCTACAAACTCCCTCAGAGGTCAGCCCCAAATGACACTCAACAGTCATCGGCCTTCCCTACCAGAGATATTGGAAAAACTGAAGAAGTCCCACCTCAATTAGAAAGTGCTACTGACTCATGCCCAGAAAGAGCACCTGATGTTGCCGTCACCAACACAGAGCTTGATCAAGGGGATGAGCCCCCGCCGGTGCCCGGCAGCACTGTCCTGGTTGTGTGCCTTGACTCAGAGCACTAATCCGACTGTGGCGACGCCTCACCAATTCCTGGCCAGGCCCCTGTGCCACAGCTTCTGGGTGACCTGATGGAAAGGGGGGTAGCCAAGAAATTCTACCTCTCCATCACCCTGGAAGATGTTCTCACCCTCGAGGCCCTCATCGACACTGCAGCAGACATTACCCTCATGTCAGCCAGTCACTTCTACCAGGTGCAGCACCTAGCCGCCCAGAAGAACAAAACCCTCCAGCCGAGGAAATGCTCTTTGGACGTGCAGGCATATTCACCAGTGGGCACCAGGATGGATCACATGATCCCCCTCAATTTGTCCATCGGCCCCATGAATTTAATGCACCCTGTATACATTTCCCAACTTGAGTCCATTCCATTCCTCATTGGGAAAGATTTGATGAACCGGTTCGAGCCATTGTTAGACTTCCAACGTCAGAAAATTTGGGCTCAAGTTAGAGAACCGCTGCCACTGTGGACACCTGACACAGCCACATGGGAATGTCAAAACCTGGCTGTCTCCTCAGACCTCACTCCACACCATGGAGAGAACGCAGCTGGAGATCAGTGTCTTGACGCAAGAGACCCATGCCAGCATCATGACTCCTTCCTGTGCAGGCAGGACCCTACCCTGGGATCCTTCTGCCCCAAGATCAGGAAAGGCATGGAAGTCACAGATGTGGTAATGACCATGGAAGTAGAAGAGTCACCAGTGACAAAAGGAACTGTATGTCACGTGGAGCTTGCTGATGACCAACACCTGACAATCCATGCCATAACTGCCCAGCCTGACGCAGTACAGTCACCCAGCTGCCACAGCTATTCTCAGGAGGGACCAGCAGCACCCAACATTTTGGACACGCCCACACCAATGGAACCGTCACAACACCACTACTTTGATGAAAATGTCTGTCAAGACATGATCACCATTTATGTAGATGGGTGCTCATTCAAACATCAGGGGACCCTGAAAGCTAGAACTAGCATTCCGTGGCTCAATGACGACCTCGTCCCACCACAACAGCTCAAACTTGGTCCTCACACATCGCAGTACGCAGAGCTGGCAGCAATCTTAATCACCCTGGAGATGGCCTCCGAACGTGAAGTAAAGGACCTGCTGATCTGCAAAGACTTCAGCTATGCACGTCTCAGCTTCATGTGCCATCTCCCTCACTGGACACGGAATGGCTTCAAGACATCAGGGAACAAGCCAGTCAAACACCAAGACCTCCTGCACACGTGCGATGCTCTGATTACCGCACGAAACACGCAGATCTATTGGAAGAAGGTTTGTGGTCATTCCAGGCTCCCAGGACTGGACAAGACATGCAATGACCACACGGATGCACTTGCCAAAGCAGGACCACTGCACGGTGACTCGTGGGAGTTTTGTCCCCTCCCACCCACCCATGCTGTCCAGGTTGTCACCTGCAGCCACAGCCGAGCACCTACCTCGATGCCAGAGGCCTCACTGCTGGAACTTTCCCTTCAGGTCTCCAACTCTGACATCATCTCTCTCCAGCCCAGAGATGCTGTGCTCAACAAGGTCTGTGATCACTTCCGCGACCTCTCGGCTAACTCGATCTCCACAACTGATCAGGCATCCCTTCCTGACCTCCATCACCTGATGATGGCTTTACTCTTTCTTCATCTCGTCGAGAGCGTACCTCTTCATGTCCCTGATGCCCACACTTCACCACAGCTCGTGGTCCCTCAGGCACAAAGGGGGGTCATGCTACTGTACGCCCACGACGCACCCTGTGCAGGACACCGCAATGCCAAAACAACCTACGAGGCACTTAGTCAAGTAGCCTACTGGCCTAACATGCGACAGGATGTAACAGAATATGTGAAAGGATGTCTGGTTTGCTGCCAATTTCAACCAGCAAACCCAAACCACAAGGCACCTCTGCAGCGACGGGGTATCAATTTCCCATGGTCAGATCTACAGATTGACTGGGTAGGACCCCTGACGAGATCAGCTCGCGGAAACAAATACTTCCTCACAGTCACCTGTCAGTTCACTAAGTGGGTAGAATGCCTCCCGGCACCCAACGACACAGCCCAGACAACGGCATATCTGCTCACGAACCATGTGTTCTCCAGTTTTGGCCTCCCACTGAAAGTCAACTCAGACCGAGGCACCCACCTCACAGCCGAAGTGATGCAGGACATCTGGAAACTGTTGGGGATCAAAGCCCAGTTCCACATCAGCCACCATCCTATGGCATCCGGCCAAGTAGAACGGACCAACCGAACCGTCGTCGGTATGCTCAAGAAATATGTGGCATCCAATCAGAAAGATTGGGATGTGAAATTGCCTCTGGTGCTCATGGCAATCAGAGCCACACCCCACAAGTCCACAGGAGTGTCCCCCTTCGAACTGATGACAGGACGACAAATGACACTCCCTCTCCACCTGCTCTAACAACCTGGTGACAACAATCTCATCACAGCCTACACCACACAACAATATCTGGACAGCCTGCACCAGCATTTGAGAGCTTCCTTTGCATCCGCCCAACAAAACCTGCAAAGAACCGCAGAGGGCAGGAAAGCCTACTCTGACCAGAAAACCTCACAAGATGAACTCCAAGTGGGAGACAAAATCTGGTACTATAGGTTTGTGCAACCAAACTCAGCACAAAGACTTTCCAGGAAGCTCTACCACGCTGGTCAGGACCACATGAGATCGTGGACAAACTGTCACCTGTGGCCTACCGAATCCGAACCAACAAAGGCACCCAGGAAACATGCCTCAAGTGGGTTCATCGGAATCAAATGAAGAAACTCCAAGCCCAGAGAAAGCCTGAAACACCCACCAACCAGTCTTCTCAAGACAAGCCAGCAGCTTGGAATAAACCACATTCCAACCAAAAGAAAGACATCTTTTCAGTCTGAAATCTCCCCAAACTCCCAAGGAGAAAGACCAAAGAGAAAGGGGAGGAAAGATGGTCACAGATAGGGTAGATTAAGGTGGTGGGCCTGACTACTGATATCTGGGTGACCTTTTCAGTTTTTGCCGTACTTATCTGTTTCTTTCTTTTGATAGCTTTTCATTTTATTTTGGTTGTTGTTTTTGGTAAGGACCTGGGGTGGCTCACGCGTGCCCGGGAAATTACTGAAGAGGATCCGGTTTTGCAATTTTCTTTGTCCTGTTTGTTTCTTTGCAATTGTTCTCTGGCCGAGAATTGTTGCCCACTATTTCTTTCTCCTGTTTCCTTTTGCACCGGTGTGCAAAACATTCAGAGTCTCGACTCACCCCCTCAATCCTAATTTGGTCTTTATTTTCTACCCCCTATTACTAGGATGATGCTGCCCCCGCTATTAGCATTACTCTGCCTAGGAGGCTGAGGCTCCAGTCTGACATGGCATTCCCTGGGCCTCCGCCTGGCACCGTCTTCCGGGGACAGCCCGGTCTCGTGATTACCAACTGTTGTACCCACACAGAAAGAGTATTCGTCTGACGACGTCAACCGAGCCCATTACCTGCACAAGAGACCCCAAACTAGTGGGACAGGTGTCAGATGGACTCAGGATGCCTGCATCATGCTGCCGCTGACACTACCCGCAGGTTGGAGCAGTAACCCAACGACCGTGACCCAAGCTGAGTCCAATCGACAGCCCAAGAGGTTCCTGAGCACCCTGCTGGGAGCTGCAGCAGCCGTTGGCACCCTGTTCGACATAGGATTCACCACTCCTCGCGGTCCCAGAAGCCAGGCGCCAGCCCCTGCGCCTCCTCCCTGTCCATCCTGTCACTGTGCCACCCAGAGTGCCAAACAATGGGATGTCAACAATGCCTCGTTGCATGGTGGTGATCCTGTTTCAACTTCCGTCGCCTGAATGATGGCAATGCCATCATCAGCCGAAAGGGGGGATATGTAGGATCACACATGCACATATCACAGGGCCTAAATTCCAGGTGGCCTGAGACAAGGCCGAGCTTGGTACGAGAGGCACCAAAGGGGGGTTACACACACAAACACACACACACAGATAACCAGGGAGGCTAGCACTCCAACTTTTATTGCCCAAAGATTTAGGGACCTACAGACAAGCAGAGTGGACTTCACGGACAGGGGTCCCTCGACTTGGCACCCAACCCCCTCCACATACACTCTGCCTTACATCTCACTCACCCAACAGACGAACACCCTAAAGGAAATTTCATCTAAGTTTGGCTTTTGTATACCCTGTATATTGATTTACTCACGACTACTAGTCTCAATATACAGATACGTTATGTTTGTATGTGTCCTAACTTTTAGAGAGTCTTCTGTGTTAAAAACCCCCCCTTCTCTTCCAACATTCCTTTGTGGTCCTTATCTGATCTTGGTGGACAGTCACCAAGTTTCTTTGTTTCTACCATGCTATGTTAAAAGAACTGAATTAAGGTGTATCTTATCCATTCTGGAGAAGATGAATTGGCACAAGCCACACCAAACAAAATATGTTGTTTCCAGATGTGCAACTTATATTGATATTACCACAAACTAACGGCCACGCCTATCTATGGATAAGATGTGCTGTTTGTAATAGGAATATTCGATGTAATATCCGCACAAAGTGTAACATCTGTTGAGGTGCAACCCAAAACCCCTGTATCCTATACTGATATGAATCAGTCACATAGATACAATAATTAATTGTTTAATCAATTAATGCAGATGGTATGAGGTATGTACCTGTGAAGCTGGTATGGCATGTTTGGTATCAAACTGATTGTTAATCACCCCTGATTCCAAATCTGGTCAGTGATTACCATGAAAGTGGATGTATCAAAAGTTATAACAGCTTAATGAAAATCATCAGTAAAGGTAGAATCAGTCGGGCCATAAATCTCAAAAGGACTGATACAGACCCCCTTCCGAAAGCCCGCCAAATGGATGGCCAGCCATTGGGCCAGGAGTCGAATTCCTGGTCATCCCTATTCATGAACTTTAGACCATAAAAATCTAGCACCTCAGAACAAAGGGGAGCAGAGAACAACCAGCAGCAGAGCAGAACAACCGCCAGCCCGAAGGAGAACATCAGCCCGGGAGGAGAGAAGCCCACAAGAAGCCCTCCGGTGAAGGCCCAGCTGAACAGAGAACAGCACCCAAGACAAAGCTTCACCAGGAGAGAGAATCTAAAGGGACTCCACTCCACTGCTCCAAACGCCGCGCCTTCCTGAGTGCCATCAGCTCAGCAGCTCTGCCATCAACTGCCAAGACCCCCCCCCCCTACTCTTCAACCAAGTAAACCAACTTCCTTTCATTCTAACCACTTAAGCTGTTCTGTTTAACCTGCTATAAGACTTTAGGGTCGTGTTTCCACAAACTATGCTTGCTTTGCAGAACAGTATTTCCCATTTAAGGTTACTCATTTAAATCCGGTCATTGCATTTTCATAATTACATTGTTTGTTTTATTCCGTTATTTCGTGTTTGTTGTTTGTGTTAGGTGTAATGTCTGTCTTATGTTAGTTGTAGTGTTAGTTAGGAATAAATGCATGTCTTTTACACAACTTCAGCCTCCGTTATTGAGTACTCACACTAAGTTCCTGCCTCTGTGCGATCTTGCTACACGCTCTGAACCTCAAACTCGCCTGAAACATCGCGAAACTCTCTCTCATCGGCCGTGAGGGGAGCTTCGCTACCAATCGTTTACATTACCTGGTGATGCAGCTCGCTGGACGAGCCTTCTAACCCAGATTACTAAGCGATACTGGTAATTAGTGAATCCCATTTAAGTCTCACATTAACAGACTCACAGGGATACAGCAATCGAGTTTAGAGGAGCCGACCATTCGGCATAACAATTGATTAATAATCAGCATTAAATAAGAATTAATTAAACTTTAATTAATTCAAACATATTGGTGGAGAATATTAAAATTTATTTGAGCTTATAATTCCTACAGTTTTGTCAAAAAAGCTAAGTACTGTATCTAAGCATTACAGACATTTGCTGTCCATATGTGTCAGACTAATACATTGTTAACGATACAATGCAATTATGTTGTCAGACAATAGGTTTCATAGCCAATCTGTAAATTGCACTCACCAACTGTCTCATTCATAGTCCTTGAAGAAACATGTGAAGGATCAAGCTCATGTGCAGGACTTTCCTCCCCCACTTTCATTTGCTTGAACACAACAAAACAACTTAATATAAATTAGATATACACAAAGCATGACTGTGGTGCACTGCTAGGTCCCATATAGACTGAAGTTCAGAAGGTAGATGGAGATAACCATTCTAAATTCAGCAGAAGGAACTGTTTCAAGTAAGTAACTGGAAAAGAAACTAAAATCAGATTATTATGGTAGCTGGTTTTAACTGGTCCACAATGGTTAAATAGAATGTCTAGTTGGATACCTAGACCAGGGTGGAATCATGCTGGAAAGATTAAATGACACTTTAAGCTGGTCAAATGGTAAGCGGCTGAACAAAATGCGTTGCTTTTATCAGCACCTGTTCCTAATGTGATCTGCTGAAATAAAAGACTGCTTACTAACAGCAGTAGAGTAAAACCATTTGTACCATTCTGTGTGTTGGATATAGAGAAGGACCACAGAGACGCACTGAGTTACAAAAAAATGACATTTGTCAGTTCATATAGTGAATTCCTCAGGATACTGAGGAAGTCTCAATGCATCATTTGAAATTATGGTCACACTTTTAAGAACCGGGTACACCATTAACTAACAACATGAACAGCTAATGTCAACTTGTAAGCTAAGATAAAATGTTGTAGAACATTTTTGGCAGGGAAGATGACTTAACAAATGCAATACTGTATGATTTATGTCTGAAATGTTTAATTACACTATTCCGATAAATAAGAAATCTGTTTTTCTTTCTTTTTTTTTTAAAACTTAATTAATAATCCACAAAAGAACAATGAGTTAAACTAACAGATTGATCCAGCAAAACTTTGTCAGGTTGTACATATACTGAACGTTGGTGATAGACCTTCTTTAACATTTGTCCATTCATTTGTTGATGGGGGGTCAATGATGGGTTCACAAGTTTGCTGTGGCAACCCAACAGCAACTGCAAACTAAAAAAGGAAATTATTGAAGACAGAAATTAATAACATCACACTGAAAGTTTACTTTTGATGGAGTGACACAAAGTTCTGGAGAACAGAGAAACATACCACAAGAAATTTTCATATACCTACCTGCAACCATCAACCAGTGGCATGAAGGACCTTCGAATGGTGGCCATCACCTCAGACTCATCCCATTCAATGTTAAACTCTACTGCTGATTTCACATGGCCATGATCATATAACCAGGCCTTACTTGCACGGCGTGGCACAAGTGTAGAGCTGTTGACAGGCAGAAGCACAACTTCCTTTGTAAAAGTCGCGTGCTGAAGTTCTCGAGTTCGACTATATCAAAAATGAGAAAAATGTTAGCGTAATGCTAACTATAGATCATAGTAATGTTACAAGACATCCTATATCAAGTCACTAGTACCCTCTACCTGAATATTTCAGATTAACTATGTAGCAACTGCATTATCAGTTTGTTTTATATAAATCTGTATTGTAGTCTTTTTGTCTGTCTGAAAAGTAATTTCTCTAAAACTATTGGTATGACTATAATTTGATGGTTTGGTAGAACTATGCATAACTAGTTACACAGACCCTCTTGAGAATTTGCCAGACTGACATGCCTTATTTTTTTCCCTAAAACAATGCTAGGTCTTCCTGCTCCTACATAAAACTAGTGATGCAATAAAATGAAAATTTCCACAAATATTAGGCCAAATGCTTAACACCAAACAGTGGAGTATTAATTATCTATGAGAAGAAACAAGAGAATAATTTAGGGCTGGAAAATACATTAATAAAAAGTCATCATCAATTTGCATATCTTGCTAAACACTTGTTTTCTTGAATAATTAACAGTCATAATGAACTATTATTAAACAAATTGCATCAATTTATGAGTCTGTTGTTGGCACAATTTATCATCATACCTGACACGTGCCCCATAAGTTTTGGTAAAACAACTTAGTCATCATAATCAGAAAAACTCAAAACCACTCTACATATTTTATTGTTGTGGATTTTGGAATATTGTGATAAAAATCAATATTGTGAAAATCTCTGCATATATTGTGATATATTTTGTAGGGCATATAGCAGCCAACAATGTAATAACTGTCAGTAATCTAATAACTTTTGCGCATATTGTAATAAGCTATTACGTTTTTAATTCAGAAAGTTTATTCAATTATTAGCAAGTTATTATATTGCCAACTCTTATTACATTAGGAATGTAAAAAATGTTATTGGGAGTTATTAGATTATTGGCCGCTACAGGGCATATCGCCCAGGCCTAGTAAAATCCATTCCTTGGAACGAACAGGGAGCAGTCAGAGAAAAAATTTGTCTGATAATAAGTACTATCACAAGACGTGAATCTAAGTAAGCACGGAGTTTTCTTTTAAATGCTTTTTTTCCAGGTCAAGTAATCCATGGCTAGTTAATGCATAAAAATAAAATGGACGTTAATGACCGGACTGGGGAAAACATACCTCACTGATTCTTGAGGTAAGGGACAAAACCTGTTTTAGACCTACACTTTTTTTTACCACATACCACACTAATCTCAACTAGATATATTTATAGGCAAAGGTCTCAGCCACCAAACCATGTAAGGGAACAGGTTTTTTATAAAAACACTTTTTATGAAAACTGACCTTTAATTACTCAATAACATGATTTATGTCAGCTCCGTCAGACACACAAAAAATCATTCTATTCTGACTTTATCAATTAAAACATTGATTAGGGTCCTTAAGTATATATTTCTGATGTTTTGTAACAGAGTTAAGGTATTGTTACGTCCTGCTGCTGTTCGCTCCGCCCCCTCCACCAGGACCACTCAGCTCGACCCTTGCTCCGCCTCCCCGTCTGGACCCCGCCCACGTTTCCCCGCAAACCGGCCGTCACTTCCGTATATATATATATATAAAATATAAAAAAAACTATAAAAATATCCCCTTTGTCCACGTGTGTTCCCTTGTACACCACACCCTGTGTTCCCCTTTCCCCTTTCCCTTCTGTTACGCCCCAACCCTAGACTGGGGTTCGTAACAGGAATTGGGGGCTCGTCCGGGATCCCATTGTCTGGGATTTCACTGTTTTGCATCATCCCTCTGTGTTGTCACTCGGTTGCTGTGTGTTTTTCGGCTTTGCTTGGCGGTTTACCTGTGGTAGGGATAGTTTGTGTAACTAGGTTTAGTATGGCTACGTTCGACCTGCTTGAGTTTACGCTGAACCCCACAGCGGAACAATTTGAGGCTTGCAGGAAGTCTGACCTGGTAGCCATAGCGGGATTCTTCAACGTGGTGATCCCTGTCGGTGCCTCGAAGCAGGTGATTAACTCTATGGAGGGCACCAGGGGCCCCTTGCATGGGGGGGCATTTCTTCCCTCTTTGGAATAATTACCTTATAACTTCAGATATAAAAGTCACAGACACATGCCTGATACCTAAAATCAGAGTTGACCCCTTTACAATTGATTGTAGGAAGTTCAATAACGAAATGAATAACCTGTGTATAATTTATGGACATGCGAATATAACAAAAACAGCTGGAAAAATACAAAAACCTGTCTTTGTGTCTTGGATTTTTGTAAATATTTCAAAAACTACATGATGGAATAGGTCCAATTTTAAAAATCTGGTTCCCAAACTTGTTTTCTACATGTGTGCCCAATTTCATATCATTTGATGCAGCCCAACAGGTTTTACGGAGGAAAGAGCAAATGGTGCAACTGGGAGCCTTTCCTATTCAAAACCTAACCTAAACTAATCTGAAACTTATCCAAAATGGCAATAGTGTAACTAGCAGTGTTTTTTGGGGTAGCAACTTTCTTTCTAAATGCATTACCACTTATAGGTCATAAGTAACAATTTGTCACACATCATCACCACACATTTGTAGGAAAATCTATATTTTATTCACACGACTTGTGCCAAACTTATCCAAAACCTATCCAAAGCCTATCCAAACTGGCCACAGTGTAACTAGCAGTGTTTTTTGGGGTAGCGTCTTTCTTTCTAAATGCATTACCACTTATGGGTCATAAGTAACATTTTGTCACACAAAATCACCACACATTTGTAGGAAAATCTATATTTTATTCACACGACTTGTGCCAAACCTATCCAAAACCTATCCAAAATGGCCGCAGTGTAACTAGCAGTGTTTTGGGATAGCGTCTTTCTTTCTAAATGCATTACCACTTATGGGTCATAAGAAACATTTTGTTTCTAACCCTAACCCTGCATAACTGTGCCCAAACAAAGCCCGACAAGTGCCCCGCATAACTGTGCCCAAACAAAGCCCGACAAGTGCCCCGCATAACTTTGCCCAAACAAAGCCCGACAAGTGCCCCGCATAACTTTGCCCAAACAAAGCTGACAAGTGCCCCGCATAACTTTGCCCAAACAAAGCCGACAAGTACCGTACATAATGTTGCCCAAACAAAGCCGACAAGTACTGTACATAACTTTGCTCAAACAAGGCCGACAAGTGCCCCGCATAACTTTGCCCAAACAAAGCCCCGCGTAACTTTGCCCAAGTGAAAGCCAAAAGCGCTGCATTACTTTGCACACTTCAAAGCTTGACAAAGGCGATGCGGAACTTTTCCCAATGTACCACAATACAAGTGTTACCAAAGCAAATGTTAATTGTAATTTACTGAATCACGGAATTATAAAAATCTATAGAATAAAAGAGTAAACTGTAAATAAATGTACTTATGTCGAGCGTTGCATCCTCTCCGCGCAAAAAAGCGTCCTCCTCCATCGAATCAATGGATTAAAGCGACACTTTCTTCCCCCGAACCACTCTTCAAAATCATCTTCTGTGCTTTCTCAACAGTGAAAGTCATCCGAGCCATTTTTCTTCAGTCAAAAAAGTTGTTGTCCGAAAATAACTGGGTAAACTCACGGAGACTACGTGCGTAATGCGTAATCGAGACACTCCCACAAAAACTGCACCTGCAGATAATAAGTTGCGCATTCATGTCCCCAGCGCGAAAAACAATGCCCAATCAGCACATCCCATACCATTTTGCAAACCTTAGACACACCTCTATTGGATGAAGCAAATGACACTGTAATTTGATGTTCATGTAAAAAGTTTATTATGGTGAAACATAACCATGGGCAAAGGTTCAGTGCGTAAAAAATAATGTGCTAGCAGGGAAGCAGAGCATATATCTGAAAAAATACTTGACAATGAAGGATTACAGTGATTGATTTATGTACATAAGAGATCAAGCTTTCAAACGAGGGTAACTTTGTCATTTTATTCATTGGTTTTCTTCTAAAACTCCGAAGATAATAAACATTGCACGAATGTACAGAATGCCGACTGACATTTTTCCGCGATGAGTGAGCAAGCTATTTCAGAGCATTACAGTCATATTTATGGAAAAATGCGTGTTTTGTCTTAATACTGTGACGGTTTATGAATTATTGGCCGTGAAAGAAATAGTTTGAAGTGCTTAGTTTTCATTTTATTAACACTTATATTTTACTTCCTGACACTCGACCCGTTTAAAGATGGCTACCATGGTCATTTTATTTTTACTTGTTACAAAAAAACCATGGCACAAAAATTGCGCAACTTTCTACAGATATTATCTGAAAGGTTTTTTGTAGTGTAACAAGCCGTTTTTGGTTGATTTGATACATTTGTTTCTTTTATTGAACGTCATTTTTTTTTGTTATTGAAAATTTGGACGTATGCGTCCGAACCACTAGGCGGCGACAATGAAAGAGTTAAGCAGGTCCTGCACGACGAGTTAGTCCTGCAGGGTATTCTGCCAGAGCCTGGAGATCTCTCGGGTGTTGCACCTAGCCCAGCCCGGTCGCCTACGACGGCGGAAGCCGGAGGCCCGGTGCCAGGGCCTCGCATGGATCCCAAGAATCTCGGCTCGTCTAAGGAGGAGATCCTCCTCACAATTCGGCTGAGAGAAACCGAATTGGAGATTAAGAAGCAGGACTGCCAAGCCCAAATCTTACGAATTAGGGCTTTGGAGATGGAAGCAGAGAGGGACGCTGCCGTGCAAAGGGCGAGGGTAGGCCAGCCACAGCCTGTTCCTCCGCCGCGGAAGGTAAGCTCGCCCCTTGAAACTGCTCGCTCCACCGCTCGTGCCGGTGTAGGTTCGCCGGACGAGAACGTGCGTCCTAATCCTCAATCTCCGCTGGGTTTAACTCGATCTCCTGAAAGGGAGAACATTGGATTTGACGTGAGTCGCCATATTGGACTCGTGCCCATATTTAGAGAAAATGAAGTGGATGCATATTTCCCCATCTTCGAGCGCATCGCGACCACTTTGAATTGGCCCAGGCACCTTTGGTCGCTTCTGCTTCAATGCAAACTCGTAGGGAAAGCTCAGGAGGTATGTTCGGCTCTTGCATTAGAACAGAGTCTAGATTATGATGTGGTGAAGGCCACTGTCTTAAGGGCTTATGAGTTAGTGCCCGAAGCATACCGGCAGAACTTTCGGAAACTTTGTAAATCCGCCCAGCAAACTCACGTGGAATTCGCTCGGGAGAAGTCACTCCTCTTTGATAAATGGTGTACCGCTAGTGGTGTGACTGACTTTGATCATCTTAAAGAGCTGCTTTTGTTGGAGGAGTTTAAAAACTGTGTACCTGATCGTGTGGTTATATACCTGAATGAGCAAAAGGTGACGTCTCTTGCGGAAGCCGCCACCCTCGCTGATGAATTCATACTGACCCATCGAACCGTGTTTGTTCCTACCCCTATGCCTCGTAAACTCCACCCTAGATCGGTGCCGACCCCTGAGACGGCTGTTTCTACCTCACGCGTAGAAACCAGGGAATGTTTCTATTGCCATGAAGTTGGTCATCTGATATCTGTTTGTCCTGCGCTTCGGCGCAAGAATACCCGTTCGGCTGTTAGGAAGGTAAATGTTGCTGATTGTGTTATTGATGTCTCGCCGCCAGCCCACTCTGTTGAACCTGCCTTCAAACCATTTGTGTTTTCTGGTTTTGTTTCGTTTGATGATGCCGATGTAAATACCCCTGTAACCATTTTGCGTGACACTGGAGCTGCTCAGTCCTTTATACTAGACGATGTGTTACCCTTTACTGACTCGATGTACACTGGTTATGATGTTCTTGTGCAAGGGATTGAGTTAGGAACGGTGAGAGTGCCTCTGCACCAAGTGTATTTGAAAACCAATGATTTCTGTGGTGTTGTTAAAGTGGCTGTTCGACCTCGTCTCCCTGTTTCGGGTGTTACATTCATTTTGGGGAACGACATAGCGGGAGGTAAGGTAGTTCCACTACCTGAGGTAGCGTCAGATCCAGGGTACTGCTCTGACAATTTGGATGTTGAATATCCTGCTGTATTTCCCACTTGTGTTCTCACTCGGTCCCAGGCTCGAAAATTTGCAGACATTGAGCTAGCTGACACCTTTATGGCTGATCAGGAGATCACCATTTTGCCCCCGTGCTCTGGTCCAGAACCTGAACTGGAAGAACTTATTCCACCCCAAGCCACTGATAGCATGTGTACACGGGGAGAGTTAATCTCCGCTCAGGAAGCTGACCCCTCCCTGAAGGAGTGCTTTGATTCGGCCGTAGAGAAAGCAGATTTAGCAGACCACGCAGTAGCTTACTTCTTGGATCACAGTGTGCTAATGAGGAAGTGGACACCTCCTCAGTCTCCCAAGGAATGGGCTACGGTATTTCAGGTGGTTGTTCCATGTCCCCTTCGACCTCAAGTATTAGCCTTAGCTCACGATCACCCGTGCTCAGGTCACCTAGGAATTAGGAAGACGCTCGCCCGCATAACCAAGTGCTTCTATTGGCCAGGAATAAATTCAGACATAAAAAGATACTGTCGTTCGTGCCATGCCTGCCAAATAGTCGGAAAGCCGAACCAAATTATTCCCCCCGCTCCCCTGCGCCCAGTCCCAGCGATTGGGGAACCCTTCGAACATGTCTTTATTGATTGTGTGGGTCCATTACCCAAAACTCGTTCAGGGAATAGTTATCTCTTTACCCTAATGTGTGCCACCACCCGTTATCCCGAAGCAATACCAATGCGGAGCTTAAAAACAAAAGGGGTGGTGAAAGCGCTAATAAAATTTTGTACCACATTTGGTTTACCGAGATATGTACAGTCCGACCAAGGGTCAAACTTTACTTCCCGGTTGTTTTCGCAGGTATTAAGGGAATTGAAAATTAGACATCAGGTCTCCAGTGCTTATCACCCGGAGTCCCAGGGTGCCCTCGAGCGTTTTCACCAAACGTTTAAGACAATGTTGCGAACTTACTGTTCAGAGGCAGGAAAAGATTGGGATGAGGGAGTACCTTTGCTTTTATTCGCAATTCGGGATACAGTACAGGAATCCACTGGATTCAGTCCAGCTGAGCTTGTTTTTGGGCATACGCTACGTGGTCCCTTGAAGGTACTGCAAGAGCAGTGGTTGTCCCCGAATCCACCTCCTCAGACTAGGAATGTGTTAGGCTATGTTAAGTCTCTGCGTGAGCGCCTTGGTACAGTCAGGGACTTGGCCAAGCGCTCGTTAGGTTCGTCACAGGAGGTGATGAAAACTCGTTTCGATAAAACAGCTAGAGAACGGTCGTTCCAAGAGGGAGATCGCGTGTTAGTCCTTTTGCCCTTCCCTGGCTCGTCTCTTCAAGCCCGGTTTTCAGGTCCTTATAGTATACAGGAAAAAGTAAGTCCCACAAATTATATCATTGAGACCCCAAACCGCAAGCGGAAAACTCGCCTGTGTCATATAAATATGCTAAAACCTTACGTTGATCGTGCTGACCCCGTTCCTTCGTCCGCTTCTGTTTTGCTCCCCTCTGCTGTGGTTACTGTGCCGGTGCGCGAGTACTCGCCCGAACTCGATGATCTGCACCTCGGGAGAAATTGTTTGCCATGCGCTCGCCTACCAAATTCAGAAGCCCTTAAAACCCTCGAGAAAAGGCTGGCTCACTTACCCAGAGCCGCCCAATCGGATATCCAGGCCCTAGTGCGCAAGTTTCCGTCGCTATTCTCCGACACCCCTTCGCAGACCCCTGTGTTAGAACATGACATTGATGTTGGAGATCATATCCCCATTAAACAGCACCCCTATCGCGTTAGTCCTCATAAGCGGGAGCTATTAAAAAAGGAGACTAATTACCTGCTGGAAACGGGTCTTGCCGTTCCTAGTTCCAGTCCCTGGAGTTCACCCTGTTTGCTTGTCCCAAAACCCGATGGTACGTCTCGTTTCTGCACCGACTATAGGAAAGTCAACGCGGTAACCAAACCCGACGCCTTTCCGCTTCCTAGAATGGAAGATTGTGTGGACCGCATTGGGTCCGCTCGGTTCGTAACCAAGCTCGACCTCCTGAAAGGATATTGGCAGGTACCATTAACCCCTCGTGCTTCGGAGATCTCCGCCTTCGCTACCCCAGACACCTTCCTACAGTACACGGTTATGTCCTTCGGATTACGTAATGCCCCAGCCACATTTCAGCGACTAATGAATATAGTACTCGGCGGTGTTAGACATTGTGAAGCTTACTTAGATGATGTGGTTGTCTACTCTGACTCGTGGGAACACCATATGACGGTGTTAGACCTAGTCTTTACTAGATTAAAGGAGGCTTCGTTAGTGTTAAACCTCGAGAAGTGTGAATTCGGACAGGGCACTGTCACTTACTTGGGTAAACTGGTGGGACACGGAACAGTCAAGCCTGTGGACGCCAAAGTCCAAGCAATTACGTCGTTCCCCATACCAAAGACAAAGAAAGACCTTCGCCGCTTCCTGGGGATGGCGGGTTATTACCGCTGTTTCTGCCGAAATTTTTCGGATGTCGTTTCACCCCTAACCAATTTACTCCGTAAGGACGCCCAAGTGAATTGGTCTGCTGAATGCCAATCTGCTTTCGACTCGGTAAAATCTCTGCTTACTAGTTCCCCCGTGTTAGCTGCCCCTGACTTTGGTAAACCCTTCAAATTGGAGGTAGATGCCAGCGGTACTGGAGCCGGCGCTGTCCTTCTCCAAGAGGACGCCGCGGGTTTAGACCATCCGATTTCATATTGGTCAAAGAAATTCGTGAAGCACCAGTTGGGATACAGCACGATAGAGAAAGAGGCCCTCGCGATGTTACTCGCTTTGCAGCACTTCGAAGTATACGTAGGTGATAGTCCCCAGCCTGTGACTGTTTTTACCGATCACAACCCACTTGTGTTTCTAAACAAAATGTGTAATTCCAACCAACGACTAATGCGCTGGTCCCTCATTGTACAAGCGTTCAACTTACGGATTATCCATAAGAAAGGCGCCAGTAACTTGGTGGCTGACGCCCTCTCACGTATGTGACCTTTTTTGTATATACTGGGGTAATATACCCTGTTGCTAATTAACTGTGTTTTGTGGAACCTATGAGGTTCACACTTGTGGGGGGGGGGTGTTACGTCCTGCTGCTGTTCGCTCCGCCCCCTCCACCAGGACCACTCAGCTCGACCCTTGCTCCGCCTCCCCGTCTGGACCCCGCCCACGTTTCCCCGCAAACCGGCCGTCACTTCCGTCCGGCGGAAGTGAAAAGCCGGACAGAAAGAACCCTCGAGAGCTCTGCTCATATTTTGGATTGTGTTTGGTTTACTATTTGATTGATTATTGTGTATGACGGTTTTTGGTTTCTCGGATTACGATTTCTCGCTTTGCCCTTCTCTGTACTTCTGCCCTGGTTTTGTTTGCTTTCTGGTTTTCGATCTTTCGCCCGGTTTTTGGTTTACGACTTCGCGCGCCCCTCGGACTTTACGCTTTGGCTTGTATGTGTGTTTGTGTATGTATCTAGTGCGTAGGGAGTGGTTGCCGTTTTGTTTTGTTATACTTTGTGTCCACTGATTTGGATAGGGAGTTAGGTATAGGTTTTGTTGTTTCTGTGTTCTTTGGTAGTTCAGTTAGACTTGGGTTTCGTTCGGTAGTTGGGGTTTTGTTTATTGTTTTGGCCTTTATCACTCCTGAAGCTCTTGCACCAGGTTTGCTGTTCTGTGTCTGTCTTGCGTGAATAAGATATAAAAAAAACTATAAAAATATCCCCTTTGTCCACGTGTGTTCCCTTGTACACCACACCCTGTGTTCCCCTTTCCCCATTCCCTTCCTCTGTTACACCCTAACCCCTAGACAGGGTCGTAACAGGTATAAAATTAATTATTTTGAAATTTGTTCTGATATCACACTATCTGTAAAAATGGAAATGTCAAAGTTCCTTAAATTTGTATGTTCATTTTTAGTAATAAGCATATATAATCAATGTTATTAAATAAAGAAGAGCTCATTGTGTGTAGTTAATGTGATGTTTTAATATCCAAACACAGTAAATTGAACAAGGGGTAATACATTTTGTCATAAAAGCACAAAAACCTTCATCTGACGGTCAGCTGATGACAGAGTATGAAGTTCATGAAGTGCTGATTTGACATGGAACCATCAAGTAATGGAAAAGAGTGGATAGTCAAAGAACATCTGGAAACAGGAACTCAAGGCTTAAATGAGAAAATTAGGATTTACCTCGTATAAAAAACAACTAATGACCCTGTCCTAGAGGGTCACGTATAACAGAAGGAACTGAAATCACAACGGATCTCTACTCATCACTGTAGCGTGTTTCAAAATACACTAAAGATCTTTATGTCAGTTAACATTTTTCATTTTCATGTGACCTGCATTAAGATTTCAGCAGCATGCGTTGGACATGCTCATGCTCTATAAAGTCCATTACATCAGGGGCTACACTGTAGATCTCTCTTGTACAGCTTATCTGCAGTGGAGATGCCTTCCCTGTTAGTTTCAGAAGAATGTCAGTGACTGGACAGAAACACACATCCCTCTTCCCACATTTGGTGTGAACATTAGCTGTTGGGCCACAAGGATGCATGAACTCTACTCTCACATCTTGGTGCTCACTGTCAACATGCATGGCTTTTGCTAGCCACCAGTGGCCATCATATACTACAGCTAGCCAGTCTCCCTCCTCAATGCTGTCAATAGATATTTCAACTATGGTGCCTTCAGGATCTTTCACTGGCTGCTCCTCTATTTCCCACTCCATCAAGTTTTCTTCTTCCCCCGTATCCTTTTCCATCTCTTCCATCAACAACGATTTATCAGTTGTTTTAGCCCTCTTTTTACGCCATTTTTGCTTTCTCAACCTGTTTCTCTGTTTTGTTAGCGTCTTAATTTTTTCTTTTAAAGCCCTTATTTCCCTTGAATGCCTCTTTCTAGTTTTTCTTCTCTCCCTCTCACTTGCAAGAGTTCGTCTGCTCTTGTTTGGCTCCTCAATACTCTCGTCTATTGGACTATCTGGGGGTGTGTCTTTTTGCTGCACTGCATTCTGCATAGCCCTGCGTTTTCTAGACTTTCTCTGAGCATCCCTCCAATACCTTCTCTGACGCCTCTGCTCCCTCTCTCCCAGGTCTCCCATTAGCCTCACTTTCTTCTCTTGAACCCTCTTCTTCCATCTCTGTCTTTCCTTCTCAAGGGTTTCCCTTCTGCTTTCTGGATAACTGTTTAATTTCTCTCTTCTCTTTCTTTGATATTCTTTGCTCCTCCACTGACAGTGACTGCTTCTTTCTAGCCATGCCTGCCTACAGTGCAGATTAAAGCAATAAATACAAGCTGGACCTTAATTGGGAGATGAACTGAATAAGTGTTAGCTAATTAGCATATGTCTCTGTTATCCTAATAATACTTTCTATAAGCAGTTGTCAACTCTGTCAGTTTAAGTGTCACCTCCGTCAGACAGAAAACCTACGGAGTTGACATCTTACGTAGTTGACAACAGGACATGTTTTCCCATTTTATCAGTGTCTCATACACTGAGGCCATTTTGTTTTTTCCCAAGATGTTAGTTAGCCTGCTAACCTGAACTAAAAAGACAACATTTATTTCAAAATCCTTTAATAAGAGTATTGCGGTGGGAAGATGGAGTTGACACATCAAAGCTGTGACTGCAGTGATATCAACATTGTTTTATTAAAATATCAAAAATTGTAAAACTTACCAGACTATCTGTCCTACTATTGAACCCACCAATAGCAGGAAAAGCTAATGGAGTCCTAGATGTTATAGCTGACCATGACTTTTCCTGAACAAATTAGGCAAAGTCATGGTCAGCAAAAAATCAGACGGAGCTGACTGAATATGAGGACACACTATTATAAACATTTTTAAAATGGATAATGTAATTTAAAGTTTTCAGATATGACATTTCATATTCTATTTAATACTTCAGTTCATTTGACATTAATATTTACCCATTTGTAGCACTTTTTAACATTTTTTGGGGAAGTTAAACATTGTAATGTCCTGCTGAGGACAGGTCAAATTGCATGTACTTTCTTAGTACAGAGCCTATATTTTAACAAATTGTGATAAATTCCTTTTCTAATATATTATATCAATTTCATAAGTATGCACAAGTATGACAGATTTTACTTTTGTAGTATTTTTATTATTAATATTTTTTTCAATTTTAACATAAAGAAGACTTTTTTATGTGAGACATGTTTTGTCCCTTACCTCAAGAATCAGTGACCTAACACAGACTTAAATACATTGGACTAATGACAGCAACAAGAAACAGCTGGTAAACACGGGGACGAGCAGGGCATAACAACTGGGGTTGTATAAAATAATTTAAATACTGCCTAATACCAAAATACATACTCACAATAGCTATTAGATTAAATAAACGAAAATAGAGTTATAGCGCGGGTTGTTCACTGAATAATACTCATTTTGACCCATACAAGTTCTAGCACGCGAGTTGTATTCCAAACAAAGGTCATATACCAAGCAAATTTTTTCGCATCAAAACAGGACGTATACCAAGTTGGACTTATTCCAAAGTGGAGGTATACCGAGGTACCACTGTACTTATTTGTTCTGTTACCCTTTCGTGCTTTGATATTTATTCACTGCGGTTGCGGATATCTATACCGAATGTTTCGGTACTGGTTATCTCCCTGCCAAAGCAACTCCACTCGGCTCCAATGTTTCTGTGTTTATGGCATTGAAAGAGCTTTAAACACGAAGTGAATGGTATGTAATGTGCTTAAATTATTCAGGTTTCTAGTTAATAGTGATAGTAGATGTCACTTGTACTTAAATATATGGTAACTAGCTACACAGTAAGGGTAGTCTTATTTTGCTTGATAATAATACAAATATAATTTTACGACTAGAGGGCTGCCTGTAGTGGCCTGTTAGTCTCATATTGCTCTTGTTTTTCCATAAATGGTTCAGAAGGCCAATGTTTATTCATTAGCCTCATCATTAATCATTTATTATAACAAACATATCATTCCATGCCATGTAGTGTCACACACTTTTCTATCCACCTGTAGGTCACTTTACAGATTGAGGCTGTGCAGTTAAACAGCACGTCATGCTCATGTGCTGCAGGGAAAGCACTGTGCAACCATGTGGTCGCCTTGCTTTTCCAGTGTGCACATTTTAGCATGATGAAAATGCAGACAGCCCCATCACCAGTCCCATGTACCAGCTCTCTGCAGACCTGGCATCGGCCAAGGACTCGGGTAATTTGCATATATTTATGTGAGATGTATATACTGTATTATAGATAGTATGTTCAGTTAATTCAACTGTTACATTGTCTAATTTGTTTAATACAATCATTAAATTTGTATGATAGGGTATTCAGCCAGAGTCTCTGGACCAGTTGGTAGTCAGGAAACCAAAAGTGTCTGGCAAGAGTGTCTGTAAATCAACACTGTACAAAGCATACACAGATAATAATGTTGTCAGTTGTGTTTTTAATTTTGGTGGTGTTTTATATTTTTGTTGTTGTATAATATGCATTTCACATTAAAACATCTTTTTTTAGCGTTTAAAGGTTGAATGTTTTTAAATAAATTCTCATGTATTATTCTCTCTGGAAGTTACTATAATTTTCTTATTTCAGGACCCCTCCCTGACTTGGCAGTGATGTTTGTTGCTGAAACATTAAGAGGCATTACTCCGCAGCCTATTATCTGCACTGTTTTGCACGGACTATCAGAACTGTCTGTAGTTAATTCAAGGTTCGGACCAGTGCCTCATGGCTCAGTACTGTCACACCAGTGCCCACCTGCTACAACCACAAGGTACACACAACACATAAGTGGTCCAGAGTTTCCAAAACTCCCGGTGCTCGGCATGAGACTTGAGAGAAAACTGGATTTTGTTCCCACCTACCATCAGCTACTTTTTTTGGAGAGTTTAACAGTGAGTCCTGAGATGTCAGCTTTGATAGACGAGAGAACAAAACGATAGTCTCAGTGCAGTGAGTGGTCAGAAATTTGTAGACCAAGGGTAACGGCAAGTAGATTTCGAGAAGTGTGCCATGTGCGAGGGGAGTCAGCTGGCCAATCACTGACAAGAAGAATAATCAAGGGAACACGGCAGACTGAAGCAATGAAAAGAGGCCTTGAACTTGAACCAGCAGTTTTGGACCAGTACTCTGAATTCTGTCATGTCAATGTGTTACCTTGTGGATTTATAATTCATCCAGATGCACCTCATCTTGGTGCAAGCCCTGACGCAAAAGTGTTTGATCCCTCTGAAAATCCATCCTTTGGGCATGCTGAAATAAAATGTACAGATGTTGAGTGTGTTTCTGAAGCAGGACACATAAAGCTCATTAATGGTCAGGCTGCACTTAAAAAATCCCATAAGTACTTCTGGCAGGTGCAAGGTCAGCTGGCCATAACCGGACTGAGCTGGTGTGACTTTATTACAGACACAAAGGGAGACATCAGTGTGGAGAGAGTATGGAGGGATGATGACATGATCTCTAAAATGAAAAATCAGCTGGACCTGTACTACTTTGGTGTCTATATGGAAGAATATAATATAAATAACTGTAGCTGTATGCTTAAGAACATTGAAAGGAATGTTTATTTTTCTACAATATCTACAAAACAGATGAATCCAGGGGCAAGTGTGTTTTTTTTTTCCACCTCATAATTTGAATCCAAATATTCTGTGCAGTAAATTTCAAATGTATTTCTTACAAAAATATTGTTAAATTCATTCTGTTTATTATTTTAATAAAAATAACTATTTTAATCTAAGTATTTATTGAAACATTTAAAAGGTTTTAAATTGGAGGCTGGTATTAACGCAATTTTACTTTGTCAAAATTAAAAATAAGATTTTGATTGAACAATATTTAATGAATACATTAGTGACAGTGTGATTTGTTAAATATGCTTTAAAAGTAGTTAACATTTGTAGAATTAATGATTTCAAATTGTGGGCGTGTTACGGTTCATGGTATAACAGGAGCTTTAGGAGTGTCTTCATACACTTTTGTGTCCTTTCACATTAAATGGCCCTTGAAAGTTAGCTAGCAAACAGCAGTTGGTCCATATTTGGTTCACTGTGCCTGTCAGAGTGAGAGGAACTGCTGTTTCCCAGATATGGTTTTCCTTGATTCTCCTGATTGCCCGTTCTACCAGGATCCGAAGACGAGCTATGGCTTGTGTTCTCTCTACCTCTTCTTTGCTGAACTAAGGTGCAGTTTTGAATGGAGGAATGATTAGTTTTGCCCCACGTTCAGCTAGCTCTTGCTCAATTGTGAACCCTTTGTCTGCCATGCAGCCATCTCCAGGTTCTAGAAGGCCTAGGATTCCTGATTGATTGAATACTTCTTTATCAGAAATGGATCCTGTATAGAGCTTAGAAACAAAGGTAATAGCTCCACATGGTGAAACTCCAATCAGTCCTTTGAAAGTGGTGGTGTTCCAGGGTTCCCCCTGGAGTTTGATTTCAATTCTTCACTTTTCTTTGTATTTTTGCTTCTACTAATCAAATTCTTCACTTTTTTTCAGCATCCGTTTTTTTTAGTCACTCTCTCGCCGCTTCTTAATAAATTAATTGTTAAACTCACGACCGTTCAGTGCGAGGTGCACCGTTATCAGCACCTTTTGCAGCCTTAGAGAACCCGAATGCTAAAAGTTCAGGCTGTTTTGACATGATTCACTCATCTGACAGGTGCTAGCTTGGCGGGGAAATACTAAAAAAGTACATCCGGGTACAAAGCATGGGGAATCCCGTCTTCCATATTTGGAACAAGCCACACTGTGATTGGTCAACTAACGGCATGGGCGAGTCACGAGTCTACTTGATAAGGTTGGGAGAATCGTGAATACTGTGTAAAAATTTGCGTGCTGGCGTGCTGAAAACATGATGTATAGTACGCATTTCGGAAATTATTATTATAATTACTATATATATAAGGTAAGCTAATATTTTCCCGGTGTTTCAAAGTACCTTTGAGAGGGACATTCTAAAACGCTTAATGTGAAAACACTTAATGTGGTTTAATGTACTAAAATAGCGACCAATAATCACCAAATTTCGCACACACACATCTGGTCATAAACACTTTAACCTGACAAAAAATCAAAACCGAAATACAAGGAAAATGGACTTTATTTTAAGTTAAGCGTTTTCCCCTCCTTTGACGCCCATTATAAGGAAAAGGCTTAATGTAACTTAAAGTACCAAGACAGCCACCAAAAATCACCAAATTTCTCACACATATATCTGGTCATAAACACTTTCACCTGACAAAAAAATCTAAACCGAAATACAAGGAATATGGACTTTATTTTACAGGGGAGCCCAAGGAAGCCCAGGCGGGCGACGGGCAGCGGCCAGAGGGGCCGCAGGTGGGAGGGAGGCCGTAGTCGGAGGGAACCCCACAGGGGCCGAGGGGACGAGACGAGGGAGAGCCGGAGGGGACGAGACGAGGGAGAGCCGGAGGGGACAAGGAGGGAGCAGGAGGGATCACCGGCGGAGGCAGGCAGGAGGTGGAAGCTGGAGCAGGTGGAGGGGAAGCCGGCGAAGGCACTGTCCGACGCCCCGCCGAAGCAGGGGGGTCCGGAGGCGACCGACATGGAGCCAGAGGCAAGGCCGAGGACCGGCACCGAGGAACCGTGGGAGGACCCAGAGGCGACCACCGAGCCGACCGCGCAGGCCCCGCAGGCAGCCACCGAGCCACAGCCAGGGGCCGAACGGGTGAGTCAGGGGGCAGGGGATAGGCGGGGTCCTGAGGGGCGTCGGTCACGGTGGGGCAAGGGACAAGGAGTCCATAGGGAGGTGGTCCGGGACCTCCTCGGGGATTGGGTCTAGTGCTGGGAGGACAGGAGTATTTTCAAGCGGGCACGATGGAGCAGGCTCCCAGGAAGAGCGCGGTCTCTTCCTCGTGCTGCGCTTGGTGCTGCTTTTGCCGTTTTTTCCTGCCGCTGGGGGTTGAGGGCGGAGCCGGCTCGGATACGTTGCCCAGGCTCCAGGCAACGCGCTCGTCACGTCGCTCCGAAATCCTCTTTCTCAGGTGCTGAAGGGATTTCCTTGCCCTGCTGAGAGGATAGTCCTGACCTGGCGGGCGTTCCTTGCCGAGGAGGTCCGTGCCCCGGTTAGCCAACTCCAGGGCTACGGGGTCCTCCTCGACTTCTGGCTGGGAACGCCAGTACACAAACTCCTGCAGCAGCCCGAGCCGGTGATGCTCGGACTGCCGCTTTGTGCTTTCCGTGAGATCCGTCATTCTGTCACGATTCGGCAAGCAGGCGAGTGGGGAAGCAGGAGAGCGAGCCGGGAATACTCAAAAGGGGGTTTATTCCGGGCAGACAATCGACGAACAGCACACAGCATGACAATACAATGACGGATCTGATGAGACGTACTCAGACGCGGACTAAATACACAGGAAAGAGCAAACGAAACAAGGCACAGGTGTTGACAATCCGGGAATCACACGAGGTAACGAGGTGGACATGGCACACACGAGAATCGGACGGAGCTGGGTGTGACAACCAAGTTGTTCAAATATTAAATAGTAGAGTTGCACACAGTAAATGCCGAGTACAAGTATTGAATATCAGTATTAGATTTATTTTAGCTCATGATTGCTGATTCTTTGTTAGCCACGGAAGTGCAATAGTGGAGTTTTAATAAAGATTACATTAAAAATTATTACATTAAAACACGTAAGCATACCTGATGAAGGAGGATGCGCATAATCGTGATCTGTCAACATATCAGTGTCACACACTTTTTTGGTGAATGTCTCTTGCGTTTCGAGTGGGACTTCAGAAACGACATGCCGTAAATGATCTCCCAGACGGCTCCTTGCTCGGTCATACACAGAAAGCCATCCTTGTTTCCCATCTCCCCAGTTGTTCCACTTAAAGCGGGATGGGACAGCGCCAATTTTGAGACGCTTAAGAACACAAAACCAGGGCTGTGGAGTCGGAGTCGAGGAGTCGGAGACAATTTTGGGTACCTGGAGTCGGCAAAAAGTTAACCGACTCCGACTCCTACTAAATTTAAATGGGAATTAAAAAAGTAAGTTGAAATGTCCCAATTCACAAACAGTCATAATGAACTACTTCTCTGCTGTAAGAATAAAGCCCAATGCATGCAGTGCATAATGTTACCACAAAACGAACATGTGAAGTAACCATGAAACATGCTTTTCATTGACTGTATGCGTCACTATATGGGATGTAATGCACAGGTAAGGTGCGGCACCGCTTTCCATTGTGTCGTGTTCCACTGTTACAGGGAACTGTGAACCTAGCCTAAAGCCCCCCATACATTTACAGATGCACTGCCGATTTTTCGGCCGTTCAACAAGTCATCACGCGTCAAATGCCTGAAAAATCATCTGGTGTGTTCTCAGCTCCGTCGGCTCCCCTTCGCTATGCGCTAGTGAAGGGGGCCGAAGGAGCCGAGAACACAGATCTCCCTACCTGTCTCCAGCAGAGGCTCGTTCTGCTGATCAGCTGGCCGGTGAGTGACACAATGCACTAAACTTCCGGCTGGCTGACAGAGGAGACAGCCACTGCAGCAGACAGAGGCATCACATTACTTTGGATGGGGGCGGTGGTCGAGATTTTCGGCAAGCTGGATCTGCCCGTCCATGTGGACACCCGCAATCTGCGGCCGCCAATCAATTGCCGCGATTGTACACGCACATCGGTCGGTGGCAAAATCCTTGTTTTCATTGTGTTTGTCTTTAATCTGGCATTATAGTAGAGTGTTGGCTTCCTAGCCAGTAGTTCTGTGGTGAAATGACATGTATTGTTGCCTTCCTTTCCTTCAATGGATGTAGAAAATACATTAGCATAGTATATACATACAGAGGAGTCGGAGTCAGGGAGTCGGAGTCGGAAGATTTAGAAACTGAGAAGTCGGAGTCGGAGCATTTATCTACCGACTCCACAGCCCTGCACAAAACGCTGAACCTTCTTCGCGTCTTATTGCTTGAGTCCATTTCTTCTTTTCGCCTTTATCAACTGGGAAATCATGAAAATTCAGATATGGTTGTTTTTGTTTCAAAGTAGAAAAAAAGGAACACTACAAAAACTTTTCAACTTGGTTCCAGACATTGTTGATACAACCGGATATGCCATACCCCAGCAAGCGAACGCTTCCGAGGTTATGAACCTGGAAGTGTGAAAGTAGTCTATTGCTGTTGCTAGCTGTGTAGTTAGCAGTAGCATGGTTAGCCTCAAAACAGGAATAGAATGTGTTAGGTTTGTGGGAAAACGCAGAGCTGACACTTGCACCCGCAGTGGATTTACTTTTTAAGTCCGTGACTGTGCAGTCTGTGCCACATTTGGTCCGTGTCACCCTGGTGGAAGTGTGACTCTGCGCACTCCCAGTACCAGCGTTTCACGTCCTTTACAGCACTCCGAACTCCATATGAAGCAGCTTTGTAAGCGCTCATATCGCCAGTGGTGAGTCCTGCGTTATACATGTTCACTGCCTCACGGATAGTTCTATCCACCCATGGTTTTTGGTTAGCAAAGGTCTTTATTGTAGCCGTGGGTATTATATCATTAGCCAGCAAAAAGAGATGAAAGGGATGATTGGACTAGGCTGTGAATCAACAAGAGAACTAGGACAAGCAGGTGGAATGGGCGGAGCTGGTTCTGGGCAACATGACATTTACAAAATGGGACTGGGGACCAGGAACCACAAAAGATCAGACATCAATGAGACCCAGTGAGCAGGGAAGATGGCAACAGAGCATTGAACGAAAGGGGAATCAGGTCAGACAGAGGGAGCATAAGACACCAAACACAGGTCAACAGAATGGGGAACACCATTGGGAACAGGATATAACAGCTCCCAAAGTTCTTCATTTGGTGCAGAAAACATACGCCCGACTGATGTTGAAGTTATTCCATCTTTATTCTTCTCAACACCGTGAAAAACTATAAAATAAACATATTGTAATACTTGTTTGTGGGTGCTTTCGAGGCTTTAAAACTGAGAAAGTTAGAAGATTAATATAATAAAACCCTCAGACATGGACGAGCTCTTCTTAACGCTCCCTCTCCTTTATTCCAGTTTTTTCCCGCCACCTCCGCTCTCTCTTCATAATCAAAGTCCTCACAACAATATCCAACAACACAAAATGGATACTGCTGAATTAACATTGAATATTCAAATATAACATCAGTATTTATTTTTCCAACATAATCTCTGTAGTTATACAACTCTGTTAAACTCAATTTAACTCTTACAATATTACTAAATTCCTACATTACATTTAATCTTACAATCATAAAGGATCCACAATATTACCGTTAAACAGCAGCTCACATATCACCACAATTACAAACAAACTTTCCAACACAAGACAACAAGTAAATACAATAAATAGAAATTACCATGTGCACCTTCTGACCAAGTGTTTAGGAGTTATTACGGTTCTGCAGTGACAAGCTTCCCCACAAGTCGACTCCATGAATCTCCCATAGTGCATTCACTCGTACCCAATTCAGTCACATGATCAAAGGTTAGCACAGATCAATTAAACAGTCAGCAGAGGGCACTAATATACATTTATCACAGTATACCTTCTATATTAAATCAAACCAACAAAAAAGTAATTATAAAATAACCATCTTAGCGACAGTTACACTGCCACCAAAATTACAGATTTGCTTAAACAGAACTGAATAATTGCTGTAATTTTCCTATAAACTGGAGCATATCCGTAAGACTCTGCAAATGTCCAAGTACAATAAAAATAAATCAATACCTAATTCTGCATTTTAAGGCATTCATACTAGTATAAATTCAATCACGATTTAGGCATTACTCTCCACTAGTACCACTAATTTTTGAATAGGCCGCTCAAGAAAAGATGTTTTTTCCAAGGGTTCACATTTCTTTCCTAGATCACTCTCTCCTAATTGAATTTTGACCTTTCGCACAAGACCATCATCATCCTCAACTGTCTGGACAACTCTTGCTAGTTTCCACTCATTTCTGGAAACATTGTCTTCCTTGACAATCACCACATCTCCAACTTGCAAATTTCTCTTAGGTGCATGCCACTTCTGTCTGAGACTTAAGTTGACCAGGTATTCCTTGCACCATCTACTCCAGAACTGTTCCGATAAGTATTGCACTCTTCGCCATCTTTTCTTGGCATACAAGTCTTCTCTGACAAAATTTCCAGGAGGTGGAAGAGGTGCAATTGTCTTCATAGTAAGTAGATGATTAGGAGTTAATGGTTCAACACTTGTGGGGTCACTGATTGTATCTACGGTGAGTGGACGATTATTCACTATAGACATGACCTCATAAAAGAAAGTTCTCAATGAGGTGTCATCCAATCTTCCTGCAGCCTTTGTTAAAACAGAGCTCAACACACTCCTGACTGTCCGTATTTGGCGCGCCCAAACGCCTCCCATATGGCTTGCTTCGGGAACATTCATCAAGAAATCACTGTTTCGTTGCAAGGTATGTAGTGATTCTCGCTTTGTCCAATTCCAATAGTGCCTTTCCCAGCTCATTTTTTGCCCCAAAAAAATTTGCACCTTGATCTGATCTAATCTGTCTCACAGCACCCCTAATGGCTATGAAGCATCTCAAAGCATTTAAGAACGCATCGGTCGTGAGATCCTCCAACATTTGAATATGGATGCCTCTGGAACATAGACATGTGAACAGCAACCCATACCTCTTGAATTCCTTTCCGACCTTGTTTGGTGAAAAAGGGGCCAAAACAGTCAATTCCAATATATGAAAAGGGGGGTGAGGGATCTACCCGATCAACAGGCAGGTCTGACATGCGCTGTTCTTCGGTTGGTCTGCGCAACTTCCTGCAAGTTACGCAGTATTTAATATGCTTAGCCACTAACTTGCTAGCACCAATTATCCAATATCCACCAGCTCTAAGCTCGTTCAATGTTTGGCCTCTGCCTTGGTGCTCAGTTTTTCTATGACAGTGGTCAAGAATTAAATGGGTGACAATGCCTTCTGCAGGAAGAATTACAGGATGCTATAACTCAAAGGATATAGAAGACCTTTTCAACCTTCCTCCAACTCTCAGTAGTCCATTTACAAGGAAGGGATCGAGTTGGTAAAACTTGTGAGTTTTTGGCAATTTTGGAGATTTTTCTGTAAACCATTTCAGTTCTTCTTCAAAGGACTCCCTTTGAGCTATCCTTATAATTGCATGTGAAGCCATCCTTCTTTCCTCCACGCTGATGTGTCCTGTCCTTTCTCTATTTGTCAGCCTTAAAATCCGAGCAATAATTTTGAGGGCTGTGTTCCAATCTCAGAATCTTGACATTCTTTCAAGGAAGTTCTCACCTTCAGAGACACTTCCCACGTAGGAGGAGACGTTCTGGGGACCATTTGTAACGTTCCCTAAAAGTTCTCTAAAGGTGACGAATGTCCCAAACCTTTATAGAACATTGGGGACGTTCGTAGAACGTCCTCTTTTGGTTATGAAAGTAACAGGGCTCTAAGTTCCGTATATGACTTTAGGGGGACGTTCCATTTTGGTTATTTTATGGTAACAATACAACGTTACAAAGAGGACATTTGGGACATTAAGAGGACATCCCTTGTGGTTCCCAGTTAGTCACACATGGACGTTTCATTTAGGACTTAATCAGAACGTTCGCGCATGGTCCTCGGTAGGTCACATAAGTTTCCTTGATCCGCAACCACGTATACGCTACCCCGCCCCCCTCCTCCCCAAACCCAGTGAGCCTGTTGAGCATTCATTACATGTATAAAACTCATTTTTTATTTCATAATTAACACGTACAGTAATCACAAAATTTATGTATTCGAAATCAATCTGTTTAAATTAATCTAGGACACGTACGCTGTATATTTTATAAATATTACACAGTATACCTACAATTTGTCGTCCAACTGTGGGTTTCACGTATAACTACTTTGGTCCAATCATGGTCGAGTGATCACGCCTGCAGTAAAAAGCTAGGCTTGTATTACAATAATGGGCGCACTCAACGTCATGCAGCTGCTTACAGCGCTGGTTAAAAGCAATCCATGCAGGTATCGTACAGCACCTCTCAGCCGGCTGAACAAACTGGAACCGCCTCCGTGATGACACAAACTTTGCCCTTATTGACTGAAAATTTTAGTCACACGCATGACGTTTGTATTCCAGGCAGTTCCGATGTGTTATCTATTTCTCTCGAAAAGCACATAAAGCAGTAAGAACTGGTTTTCAGTTAATGTACCTGGTAAAATAAAGTTGAAATAAATTAAATGAATGCTCCAATAGTACATGTAAGATAGTTGTTAGTTACTGTAATGTTGCGCTGCTTTATTCAGTCTGTGAAGGCATTCAAATAAGAATTGCATTGCACTCTGTACATGTACGTGACAGTAAAATCTTTGAACCCTTGAAATACATGTATTTGATCTTTTTCCTGGCACATTCAACATCCTTTTTACACAGAGCCCCTATACACAATATTTTTATTCCACTGCTAACAGTTTGGATCAGGAGTTGGTTATTGTAAAAGAAGTAATGTGCATGCAGGTGATATTTGTATAAATTTATCTACACCCTCCTGGCAGTGCTGCCATTGCAGTCAGGTCTCGCACACTACGAGGAGTATAGAAGTTGTCAGACTTGGCTGCAGTCAGTTTATACTCCACCCCTGCAGCCGACAGCAGATCTTGCTCCACGCCACGTCAGCTGCAGACAGACCTAAGCCCAAGTCGAACACACCCAATCATAACCCTAAGACTGCAGATCGACACCCATGGTACATTCAAGTCAGCGGTTATTCAGTGTAATATAGGAATGGCAATCGCGTCGTAGAAAAAACGTGCTAAACTTCCACAGCCGACAGTTTATTTCGGACTGGTCTACAGAGCAGTGTAAATGTTTTGTTTACGTAACTAGTTATTTTCAGTTAATGTAACATTCTTTTGCGTCCCAAGATCTTCATTTTTTCCCAGTTTCTCTTAATCACCACCCCGCCCCACCCCCCCAAAAATAAGTGGTATAAACTCGATATCTGACCCATAAAATGGATTTGTAATTCGCCCTAATCTATTTCCCCATTTACATCCAACCTTACTTGAGCCAACACTTGAGATGAATCAAGATAGTCGGTGCCTCCACGGTTTACTATTTAACAACGTAGATTTTTCGGCAGATTTCCAGCAGTAGTACAAAAACCATAGGTGTAAGCATAGGTTATGTATATACTTTTAAACTATAAATTAGTGCAGTATGAATTGATTTATTGTAACTGCTTGTTTATATATGGTACTGCTTCCATTGATTTTCATAAAACTATGTATTTATTTTTTGAACAAAAGAACAGTATAATAAAGTGAGAATAAAAGTGAGAACAATATAATAAAGGACATAGAACAGCATAAAAAGCACTAACACCACAATATAACAAACAAAACTAGTAACTATGAAATGGAAGTATTTACAGTAAATTAAAACAGCAGTATACAATAGAACAACTAATAGAAATAAAAAAAAACGAAGAACCGTGGAGGCCCGGGAAGCCAGACACCGCACCCACCCCCAGTGGGGGGCCCCCCACACACCAGAGAGGCCCAAGTCTCCTAGACCCCATCCATGAAAGAATCATGATGGCAATTGAATGGTTGAAGGCAAACATTGCAATCAGTATTGAACGCCTGGTCCATGGAAAGCATGTCCTTTGAGAAGCCCTGCAGGACAGCGCAAGAGCTTGAAGGATTCAAATTACAGTTGGAGAGCCCAGAACAAAAACAAAAGATCTTGAGAGTGCTAAGGGCGAGGGGGAGTGGAGGAAGAATGGGGAGAGGGCCCACCCCACCTGCCAGGAAGCCAACCCCAGCACCACTGAAGAAGGCAGCACCCCCTCCCCAGCAATAGACCAAACCCATCACCAGTGCTGGGACCCCACCCCACAGCAGCATGGCCAAGGCTCTATATGATATGAAACCTAATAGATTTAGTAATAAATATTAAGTTTCATATTGTAGTTTTTGTAGTTTGACTGTTTTGAAGTTGAGGTAATTTTACGTAGGATAGTTCACACATTTTAGGAAATATTTTACACAATTTTATGCAATAGTTATATATCATACCGTTTCATACTAGCTTAACTCAAGATAATAGACCAAAGGATTAAGGTGAGTGACCGAAATTAGGTGAACTAACTTTAATTGTTAAGGTTAGCTAACTCTGTTATAGCGCAAGCTCACTTAGAATCAACGTTGCCGTTACTGTATATCTGTTCGGCTCGAATGATCACGTGCTTGTGGCGATACTACAACACCCATAATGCAGTCGCGGCTGGGCTAGAAAGGCAGGTAAAATGGTGGGAGTCATGATACATGGCACGCCGATAAATGCTATGGAATAATGTATTACATACTATGAATATTCGCGGTGGTTTCATATGACAGCCAATATCATGACATACCAACATTTACTGTTACCGAATTATTAAAATCCAACTGAACATCATTCTTTCGTTGTCTGTTCTTAGATAAATCTACTCAAAGCACACGCAAGCTAATCTTGAAGCTCACTACCGTTTGCTCAGAAAAAGCTTTGCAACATTAACTTACATTAGTCATGGTTCCCCTGTATCGTGCCCGAGTACGATTAATTGCGCCCCCCCCACTTCACACACCAAACAATGACTTGCTATTAATTAATAGCAATAATTGCTATTAATTATCGACAAACGGGGATGATTCATAAATTTTAATTACGCTGTGGCTTAACATTACTCCATTGACCTCATTAACTCATCGACATAACTTAACAGAGCTGAAAACTTATGTAAAAAAATACCAATTTAAAGCTACCTTAAGTTGTAAGACAACCGTCAACTCCATCATTCATCATATAAAAGTTAGCCAACAGCTACCAAATTGTTTTTATACGGAAAATTAACTAAAGGATATGTCGGCCCATATGATAATTAAAATTCATGCTATTGTTACCTAACTTTCAAAACATTTTAATATCAATGTCACCTTACCATCATAATCCTTGTTTAAATGTTTGCAACACTCTTGGTCTTTGTGAGCCCCGTTGTAGGAATGTGAAATCTTCAAATAACGGTAGTATCCATCGATGAATAGCAACTACATCTCAGTACAACCACCCACCACACATGTGCAATTCAAAATGACCACGTTTCAACTCCTTCATGTAGATAGCAGATTGCGTCCTCATTAAGTCTTCGCGGTGACACGCATACCATATAGCGCCACCTGCCGTATAGGAGTATTTAAAAAAAGAGTTGCTGTCACTTGGTATTCATTTGACCTAATACACAGTACGTCAGAAAATAAACCAATAGTGTAGCATATTAATATCACTTCATAGTTTCATATTTTTAGACAAAACTGCTCTTAATTCTAATGTCAGCATAATAATACTAAGCTCTCTTTTCTGTGATTTCAGACTCTTTTGCCTTGAACATTGCCATCTCTAAACGCTATTGAAATGTCATCTCACAAGGTAAATATTTAGCAAAAAAAAGTACTTTGCAATATATAACCTTTATTTTGTTTACATAAATTCAAAACGCGCCTCAGTGTATGCATTGATCTACAGAGACAAAAACACAGAGCTGTGTCATATGGATGGATGCCCATAGAAGCAAGAAAAAGAAAATACAAACGACTATGGTCAAGGGTGCAGAGGAACCAGAAAAATATGGCCGGTACAGCAGGTCCCACTGGTACACTGGCAGAAAGTGAAACACAAAATCTCTGGGACAATTTTGACATGCCACTTGGTGACACCAACAGACAACATGCACCGATTGGACAATCTGGTGGTGACACTGATGTGTCATTTTACAAAACTTGCATCAATGCAATAAATGGTGACACAGCCTTAGCTACAGACACAGAGATTATGGATTCCGAAACTTCCAATAGTGACATGGATAGAATGTCTTTTGAGAATACTGCCAACATTGATATGCCAACTGATAAATTAACCAAAGACTTGAAGAAATGGATCAGTGACTATAACATCAAGCACAATGCTGTAGATGCACTGCTCAGAATTCTCAGGCATCAAGGGCATAAGGACCTGCCATCCACTGCTAAGACATTATTAAAAACTGATCCTGTTGAGAGCCAAATGATTTCTGGAGTGGAATGTATTAAATTTGGAGTGACAGAACAACTTATCATATGTCTGAATCAGTATCCCTACAATTATGTAGGTGACATCACTGAGCTTGAGATTTCCCTCAATGTAGATGGATTGCCACTGTTTAAGAGCACTTATAAATCTTTGTGGCCTGTTCTATGCACAGTGCATCTAAAACCAGCAAGCACGTTTCCTTTGACCATTGCCCTTACTGAGACCAAGCCCAAATCACTGGACTTCATTAACCCTATGGAGTGAACCAGGGGCCCCTTGCATGGGGGGGGCATTTCTTCCCTCTTTGGAATAATTACCTTATAACTTCAGATATAAAAGTCACAGACACATGCCTGATACCTAAAAGCAAAGTTGACCCCTTTACAATTGATTGTAGGAAGTTCAATAACGAAATGAATAACCTGTGTATAATTTATGGACATGCGAATATAACAAAAACAGCTGGAAAAATACAAAAACCTGTCTTTGTGTCTTGGATTTTTGTAAATATTTCAAAAACTACATGATGGAATAGGTCCAATTTTAAAAATCTGGTTCCCAAACTTGTTTTCTACATGTGTGCCCAATTTCATATCATTTGATGCAGCCCAACAGGTTTTACGGAGGAAAGAGCAAATGGTGCAACTGGGAGCCTTTCCTATCCAAAACCTAACCTAAACTAATCTGAAACTTATCCAAAATGGCAATAGTGTAACTAGCAGTGTTTTTTGGGGTAGCAGCTTTCTTTCTAAATGCATTACCACTTATAGGTCATAAGTAACAATTTGTCACACATCATCACCACACATTTGTAGGAAAATCTATATTTTATTCACACGACTTGTGCCAAACTTATCCAAAACCTATCCAAACTGGCCACAGTGTAACTAGCAGTGTTTTTTGGGGTAGCGTCTTTCTTTCTAAATGCATTACCACTTATGGGTCATAAGTAACATTTTTTCACACAAAATCACCACACATTTGTAGGAAAATCTATATTTTATTCACACGACTTGTGCCAAACCTATCCAAAACCTATCCAAAATGGCCGCAGTGTAACTAGCAGTGTTTTGAGATAGCGTCTTTCTTTCTAAATGCATTACCACTTATGGGTCATAAGAAACATTTTGTTTCTAACCCTAACCCTGCATAACTGTGCCCAAACAAAGCCCGACAAGTGCCCCGCATTACTGTGCCCAAACAAAGCCCGACAAGTGCCCCGCATAACTGTGCCCAAACAAAGCCGACAAGTGCCCCCGCATAACTTTGCCCAAACAAAGCCGACAAGTACCGTACATAATGTTGCCCAAACAAAGCCGACAAGTACTGTACATAACTTTGCTCAAACAAGGCCGACAAGTGCCCCGCATAACTTTGCCCAAACAAAGCCCCGCGTAACTTTGCCCAAGTGAAAGCCAAAAGCGCTGCATTACTTTGCACACTTCAAAGCTTGACAAAGGCGATGCGGAACTTTTCCCAATGTACCACAATACAAGTGTTACCAAAGCAAATGTTAATTGTAATTTGCTGAATCACGGAATTATAAAAATCTATAGAATAAAAGAGTAAAATGTAAACTGTAAATAAGTGTACTTATGTCGAGCGTTGCATCCTCTCCACGCAAAAAAGCATCCTCCTCCATCGAATCAATGGATAAAAGCGACACTTTCTTCCCCCGAACCACTCTTCAAAATCATCTTCTGTGCTTTCTCAACAGTGAAAGTCATCCGAGCCATTTTTTTTCAGTCAAAAAAGTTGTTGTCCTAAAATAACTGGGTAAACTCACGGAGACTATGTGCGCAATGCGTACTCGAGACACTCCCACAAATACTGCACCTGCAGAGAATAATTTGCGCATTCATGTCCCCAGCGCGAAAAACAATGCCCAATCAGCACATCCCATACCATTTTGCAAACCTTAGACACACCTCTATTGGATGAAGCAAATGACACTGTAATTTTATGTTCATGTAAAAAGTTTATTATGGTGAAACATAACCATGGGCAAAGGTTCAGTGCGTAAAAAATAATGTGCTAGCAGGGAAGCAGAGCATATATCTGAAAAAATACTTGACAATGAAGGATTACAGTGATTGATTTATGTACATAAGAGATCAAGCTTTCAAACGAGGGTAACTTTGTCATTTTATTCACTGGTTTTCTTCTAAAACTCCGAAGATAAAAAACATTGCACGAATGTACAGAATGCCGACTGACATTTTTCCGCGATGAGTGAGCAAGCTATTTGAGAGCATTACAGTCATATTTATGGAAAAATGCGTGTTTTGTCTTAATACTGTGACGGTTTATGAATTATTGGCCGTGAAAGAAATAGTTTGAAGTGCTTAGTTTTCATTTTATTAACACTTATATTTTACTTCCTGACACTCGACCCGTTAAAAGATGGCTACCATGGTCATTTTATTTTTACTTGTTACAAAAAAACCATGGCACAAAAATTGCGCAACTTTCTACAGATTGTCACACCCCGCTCCGTCCGCTCCTACTGTGTGCCACGCCCACCTCATTACCTCCTGTTTTACCCTGATTGTTCTCACCTGTAGCCTGTTCCGTTTACTTAGTGTTGGAGTGCGCCGCTCCACCGGGTCCGGATGAGAAGGGAACACGCAAAGGAGACTCTCAGTTTGATTATAAATGATGCTTTTATTTAGTAATGCATTCTATTGTTAATGCCTCTTATTGCTTTAATGCGAGCCGGCTCGGGAACAGACTGCCTACACTCCCCCAGTGTGTCAGCTCAGCGTGTTCTGGGTGGTAAAGCTTTACGCAGTCTCATATACTTGCATTATTCTGGGTTACTTCCTTGTTACATTGTAGCACACAAGCAAAAGAATAAAAGTCAAGCTGGTATATTTCCATTACGCAGTCTCTCATATCTACTGGGTTCTCGGAATCTTTGTTGTTCACAGGTGCAGACATACTTCTCGGAACAAGATTCCATATAAGGGGCAAGCAGAACATTCGTGGTTATAGGTGTGAGACTGTTCTATGCTTTTTTGCAGCAGCTCAATGTTTTGCAGACATATATTCCTGTCGCGCACTCTGTCAGCTCTCCTGCCTGCCGCCCCCACAATTCCCCCTTTTGATCTCTGACCAGAGATCACCCTAGGACTACGGGATTTTTGGGTATCCCCCTTTTGATCTCCGCTAGGAGATCACTTTTGGAACACCGTCTCATCCTGGTCCTCGTCGGGCCCGAAGCCGAGGAGGGGCATCATGTGAAGTCCTGGGGGTTCACGCTTCTCTATGGCGGAGGAGATCAGGCGGACTGACAGAGCACGTAGGCAGGGGATGCAGCAGCACCCGCAAGTGACTAATATTGCAGCAAATGTAGCCATAGATATGAGAAGCGAAGCCACCACATCTTTCCACTGTCCAAACATGGAGGTCAGCCAATCATCCCAGACATTGTGAATCCCAGACTGCTCGTGCATGGTTTTTGAGAGTGTTCGCAACCCCTCTAAAGCTTTGGTGACGGACCCGTCAGGGGCAGTATTGTTGGGAATGTAGGTACAACAAACATCTCCAAACATAGCGCAAACACCTCCTTTCTCGGCCAGTAACATATCTAGTGCCAATCGGTTTTGAACGGCCATCAAGGAGGTAGGCCCCAGCTGTTCTGCAAGGCCCTCTATCGCGTCTCTGGTAAGGTTAGATAAACGTAACACGTTATAGTGGACGTAATTGATTCGGTCCACGTTTTTATTGGGGGTGATCGGAAAAAGTGCTGACAGTATGGGAATATTCTCAAACCCCCCTGCTACCTGGTTTGCCAATTTGAATTCATCGGGAACACCCCTGGGCACTCCTATGGCGTCTATGTAGGTGGGGGAATTCACTGTGGGATCAAAAGACGGAAGGTCTCGCTTCCGCAGGACGTGTCTCCTACGCCGCCTGGTCAGAGCGCTTGGTGAGGTGGTACTGGCCCTGGGTCGGACCACCCGTTCTCCTACTAACATCAGCGGCGCCCCCAGGCGCACCAGGGCACAGAGACCCCTTGCCTCCCGTGGGAGCCTTGTTCGAAGGCTTTGCTGGCCGCAGTAATAATAGAGCCCTGCTCTGGCCCAGTGGCCGATTACGTGACCAGCCGTCCCATTACTGAAGACGGAACCACACCAGTCCACTGGTATGTCCCCCACCTCAATACCGCCAGTGAAGTTGTAACAGGTGTAGCTGCCTTCCCCTTTGTGAGGAGTGAATGGTCCTGGTTTTGTCCTATTTTCTATGGGAGGGTAAATAGACGCCAGAGTGGTACAGTTAGGAGGACTGGCCTCCCGGGTGAGACCGAGCATGCAGCCGTACCCCCACTTGTCTAAAGGGAATATTGGGGCTGGCTCTGTGAGAAGTTGGGGACGAGCTGAAGCGCAGGCTACACACCCTTCCATATTCTGTTTGCGGGCTGTCTCGGCCATCCAATTCAACCAGAGATTACTGTCCTTATATCCTGTGGCTAGTTCTAAAATGTCTAGGGGATTTAACGTGGTGTAGTCTACCTGCACTACTCGGGTGTCGTTTGTGGTTTGACCTGGGCCCTTTACGGGATACCCAGAAGGTCTGTCGGCCGTTCTGGGAGGATCCACAAAATCAATCCTGATCACTCCCCATGGATCTTTCCCGGAAACCTCTGCTCCCAGTCTTAAGTAGAGGGAAGGCATCCTATCAGGGCCTGAGAGGTACCGCCCCAAAGACAGGGCCAGTGGATTCCAACCTAATGCCCCTGTGTGGCCTTCTCGGGAGAAGGTGACGTTGCGCCACCACTCCTTCCAGGGCCTCCCCCACACATTATCCCCCCAGACTGGGCCGTGCGGCTGCCACGCCCCGGTATACTTAGCCACCATGTGCCAATCACACGTCGGTGTTCCGGGGTATTGGCGCCCGTTACAGGCTTCGTTGAATTCAGCCTCAACGCAGAGCCAGACGTTGTACCCTTGATACGAGGCGTTGTGGCCTCCGCAATCGATCACGTCACAGAGATCGAACAGAAATGTGGCACTGGTGCCTTTGATATACCGCAACGTCAGAATCCCCCACCTTTCCTCACATGATTTACGGGGGCCCCATGTTTGGACCATGGAAAGCCATACACATATAACTACAAGCGTTCTAAATATGCTATATAACATTCCCCCCAGAGTCCCCCTTTTCATCTGCCGTCCTCCCATCGAGATCTGCGCCACTGGGGACTGCTGATTCTTCAACCGGCCAGGGGTAGACTACCCTGCCGGTTTGTCAGGTCGGGGAGTATTCTGCCCCTTGTGTGACCTGAGTTGAGCCTGGTTCGTCCGAATCAGGCGGTTCTTCTCCTTTCGTGAGGTTCTCCTGGATCTCCCCCACGGTTCGTCCTGGCTCCTGAGCCGCGGCGCACTGGCTCCAATGGAACCACGTGTCTCCTTTTCCTTTCAGCCGCACGGCGTGGGACGTCCTCTCGATGACCTGGAAGGGGCCGGTCCACCTGGGCTCGGACCACTTCCGTTTGATGACTTTCAGTAGAACCCACTCGCCAGTGTGTGGTTTGGCCGCGGCTGTCTCTGGTGCAGCTGCCTGGACTTGTCGGGAGAAATCTGAAACGATAACTTGCAACCCATCATAGTATGCTCTGTATCCCGGCCCCCTTTTCTCATCAGGGTTCCAGGACAGCTCTCTCGGCGGGCCCGGAAACTGTCTGCCTGTCTGCAGCTCATATGGTGTGAAACCAGTCCCCCGATTCACAGAACACCTTGCAGACATCAATGCCAGTGGCAAAGCGTCGACCCAATTCATGTTGGTCTGTGCACAGATTTTAGCCAATTTCTGTTTGATAGTTTGGTTCATTCGCTCCACCTTCCCCTGGGACTGTGGGTGATATACCGTTCCGAACGCGTGTTTTAACCCCAGTGCCTTCTCTACCCGCCTCAGGTCCTCATTTTTAAAGTGCGACCCGTTATCCGACCGGATTCTGTTGGGGAATCCGTGCCGTGGTATGTACTGATTGATCAGAAATTTCACCACGGAGGCCCCATCCTCCTTTCTGGTGGGCCATGCTTCTGGCCACCCAGAGAACGCGTCCACGCACATTAGCACGTACTTCATCCCTCTCACTGCCATCACCATGTCTGTGTAGTCTATGACTATCTCTTCCCCTGATTTGACACACCTGGGAAATTGCCCTTGTCCCGGTTTGACTGTGGGATGCGGGTTGTACATCACGCAAATGGCACAATTTTTCACATACTCTCTTACCATGTCTTTCATGAATGGGTGCCACCAGCCTGCCAAATTACTCAACATCTGTCTCACTCCAGCATGCCCCATCCCGTGGGCCTCCTCCAACACTGCCTGGCGGAGGTTGCTTGGGAGCGCTAGCTTTCCCTTTTTGTTCTGCCACACACCGTCTGTCTGCTGTCCCCCTCTTTCCTTCCACATTGTCAGTTCCTCTGGGGAAGCTTTCTTTTGTTCACCTTTCACTCTCTCCAAGTTCAGTCGGAGTCCCGGCTGAACCTCTTCTTCCACCGTAACCAGTTGTTTGGCCACTGTATATCCTGTAACTCGCTTTGCTTCCGCATCTGCTACTTGATTACCTCGGGCGATCGCTGTCCCCGTACCCTCGTGACCCTTGCACTTCACCACTGCCACTCGGGCAGGCAGCAGCAGTGCTTCTGCAAGTTCTCTCATTTCCGTTTCATACTTGATCGGTTTGTTTCCTGCTGTCAAAAACCCTGCTCTCAGCCACTGGCTCAGTTCTACGTGCACCGCTCCTACTGCGTAGGCCGAGTCTGAGTAAATGGTAACTTCCTTTCCCTCTGCTAGTTTCAAAGCTTCAATTACTGCCACCACCTCTGCTCTCTGAGCAGACTGCGCCCCTGTTAGCTTTTCGGCTTTTAAGGTGACATATGTCTGATCTTGTCTTGCTACTACCGCATATCCTGCTTGCAAACTTACTGTCTCTGTCCTGAAACAACAACCGTCTGTGAACCATTCCTCTGTTCCCTCTATCTTTTCTGCTTCCAAATCTCCTCTGACTTTTTCCTCCTTCTGTACCCTCCGTTCGCACTCGTGAGGTTCTCCCCCTCCCATTCGGTCTGCCATGTTAATTCCTTCATGGGAGAAGTGTAAATTTGGTGCTTCCAATAGTCTACTGAGCCTCTGCTGTCTGAGCGATGTCATGGTGAAGGTCTGTGAGTTCACGTAAGCCACCACACTGTGTGAGGTTAGGACATGAAGTGCATGTCCCATCACTATGTGTGCTGTTTTTTGAATGATTTTCGCAATTCCTGCTGCGTGTCTTGTGCATGCGGGGTGTCTCTTTTCTGTGGTGTCGAGTTTTATGCTCAGGTACATCAGTACTCTCCTCTCTCCCCCTTTTTTCTGAAACAGGATGGCGTTGACGAGCTCTCCTGTTTCAGAAACATCAAGGTAGAATGGGAGGGAATAGTCTGGCAAGGCTAGGTCCGTTGCCTGGGCGAGGCGTTGTTTCAGGGTAATGAAAGCTTCTTCCGCAGCCTGGTCCCAGTTGAGGAGAGCCCCAAGACGGCGAAGGCCGTGTTCCCGGACCAGGCGTCGGAGGGGCTGTGTGAGCCCCGTGTAGTCAGGTATATATGTGCGGCTGTACCCTGTAAGTCCTAGGAAGGACAGCATGTCCTTCACTGTGGTGGGCTGTGGGTGCTGTAGGATACTGGACCGATGGGCTGGAGAGAGACCTGTCCCTGTGCTGGACAACACTCGACCTAGAAATGAGACAATTGTCCGTGCGACCTGCAACTTGTCCTTACTGACCTTAAATCCTCTGTCTGACAACTGGAGCAACACAGCTCTCGTCCCCTGCAGAGCCGCTTCCGCGGACGGTGCCGCGATGAGGAGGTCATCTACGTACTGTACCAGGGTGACGCCTTCCGGGAGGGGGCAGCCCTCCAGCGCTCGTCTCAACACCTGATTGAAGACACCCGGAGAGAGAGCAAACCCCTGCGGCAGACGAGTGTAGCGCAGTTGCCTACCCCTGTACGTAAAGGAGAAAATGTCTCTGCACTCTTCAGCGAGCGGCAGACAGAAAAAAGCGTTAGCCAGATCAATGCATGTAAACCATGTCTGCCGCGGGGTCAGGTTAGTAAGGGCCACATAAGGATTTGGGACCGGAACTGTGGGAGTGAGCAAGAGGTCGTTCACGGCGCGCAGGTCATGTGCCATACGGTACTTCCCTGTGCCTGCTTTCTGTACCGGGAGGATGGGCGTGTTCCACTGCGACGTGGACGCCTCCAGCACCCCTCCTCTCAGCAGGCCTTCTATTGTCTCGGCTATCCCCTCCTCTGCCGCTGGTTTGTGAGGGTATTGTCTAATCCACAGGGGACCTTCCCCAGGGCGCAGCTGAAACTGCACCGGGGTACAGGCAATGAGGCCAACGTCCGTGGGACTAGTGGACCATAGGGACTCGGGCAGTGCAGCTAGCAGGGCCGCTGCCTCTGGATGGTCCATCTTTTCACGCCCGTGATCCCTAGTTATTTGTTCGTGTTGGAGGAGAGCAGTGTCTTGTGCAGTAACCTGAATGCAGTACGTGCTGCAGGAGGGTGAGAAGGAAACATGTGGGGCCACGGCCGGCCCCTGACCTCCGGGAAGGACACTTCCGTTCTGACCTGCAGTCCCCGCCGGAACCAGACAATCACGGGACCAGTGTCCTGTTCCCCCACACCTGTAACAGGCTCCGGGCCGCTGTCCACCTTGCAACGGACCCCTTCTCCCGCCCCGGCCCCTGTATCCCCGGCCCCAAGCCCCTCGGCCTCGACCCCATTGTTGGCCCCACCCGCCTTGTTGGTAGGTGGGGGGCCCATACCACGGGCCGGGAGGTTGTAATGGGGGTCCCTCTGGTTGTACCCCCGCCACCATTTGTTTACTCTGTCCCTTCTTTTTCTCCTCCGTCGCCTTTTTCCTAGCCTCACCCACCTGCAGTTTTAATAACTGCGACTGTAACTGTTTCACTTCACTCTCCTCCTTATGTACTTCCTCCTTTGCTCTCTGTAAGTGGTGGACCAGGTGTCTGTCCCACACCTGGGACTCGGCCCCTGGGAGGTCGGGACTATCTAACATTGCATTCCTCACTCCCTCGGGAACTCCCTCCAGAACTGCACGCCTGAACCACTCTCGCTGATATCCCTTTTGTCCTGGATGGCACCCCGTCCGCCGGGTCCAGTCCTCCTTACAGTCATCCAAATACTCTCTCGGGTGCAATTTGGGGTCCCAGAAGAATTTTGGGACCACCGCTCCACTTGGAGCGGGGAACATCTCGCGCAGGGCGTCACCCAATTTCATTATCACTCTGGTTAGTTCTATGTTATCCTCTCGCCTAAGAACTCCTGCTCTTGCCTCTATTTCTAACAGAGTGTGTTTGCCCATGGACCTGGCAGCCACAGCACGAAAGTCTCCTAGGGCTAAGTTCTGTCCTGTTGTTAACTGGTCCAATTTCTCTAACCATTGTCGTCCCCCCTCTGCGGGTGGAGGTAATTTATCCGTAAGCGCCTGGACATCCCCTATGGAGAATGGTTTGTATCTATCGTGCATCTGACCTGCTTCCCGCAGGAGAGGGAGCTGCATGGCCTCCAGAGTCTTAGATCTAGTTGTCATATGGTGTTTCCTCCCTCCTTCCTGACGCGTGTCTCTCCTACCTATACTGGCCCGTTCTTTTTGTTCGATCTGGTCCTGCAGTCTCTGGAGTTCTGCCTCACATGCTCTCACAAGGTCATCGTCTCTTAAAGGAGGGTCTTCCTGCAATATCCCTGACAGCGTTCCTGTTATGTCGACTCTGGCACTCTCTAGCCCTCCGTGGCTGTCTGCTGAGGGGTCTGTTTCCCAGACCCCCGTCAATGCCCCCGCTACTTCCACTCTGGAACTTTCTTGTCTGTTTAATAGCGGGTATAGTCTCTCTTTCCCTGACATCCGGGCCCCACGTTTCTTTAACTGAGCCCTTTTCACTCGCGCCCCGAACGGCGTAGATGCTGGACACTCCTCCTCTCCCTCAGAGTCCGTTTCCTGACCTTCGCTCATTATCTCTTCCTCCCCCGAATGTGACCTTGTAACATCATCTCTTTCCTTTACTACTGATTCTCCATTCCGGGAGACATCATGCATTTGCCCCTGTCCCCGTCTGTCTGACTCTATCAAGACAGTTCCCGACGTTATGGTAAATTGGGGACACATATGTGTGACCGGCGCCACCGGGGCGGTGGGCACCGTTCCCCCAGAAGAGTAAGCGGGAGGTGCGTCCAGACACGTTTTTGTTTCGTTTTCTGACGACCCTTTCTTTTTGATCGGTTCCCTGTGTAAATGATCTATTCCCTGCCACAACACTGCCAATTTCCACCATATTCTCCTGTCTTCTTCCTCTTTCTTCTGTTTTTCCCATTTCCCTTTCTTAAGTCTCCCTACTTCATTTTTCTGACCCGCTGCCTCTTTTGCCTGACTTCCGTGTTCTTTCTCTTTTCGCCAGAACAATTCTCCTAAAGATCGCCTGTCTTCCAAATTGTAACCTGCACATTTAATTAGTCCGAACATTCTTTCTCTGGCCTCTGTCACCGCCTTCTCTCTTCCCTTCTTATCTACCTCTTTCGATATTGTCATCTCCATGACTTTTATTTGATCTGACAGAGTTTTCCATGGACGTTTGGGGCTATTTCCCCAGCCTCCATCATCTAATTCTCTGTCGAATTCACCGTCCATTTTACTCTTTCTGACCCTTCTGGTAATCCTGTATTTTCCTTCCTTACGTATTGTACCTGTAAGTCTTACACCGTTTTTTACTCGACTATGTTCTATACTGTAGTCCGACAACACAATCTGTCTGGACTTACCAAGTCTCTTTGCTCATCAAGTTCGACAGCCCAACCCGGTTGGTACTTTTGAGACTTTAAACCAGGGTCTCAGACCCTAAACTTTTCGGGGATCCTACCCCCGGGACTTCTGACCCAGCTCACTGGACCTCGTCCAGTGTTCCTACCGCCCGTCGACTAATAGGGGGGTTGCCACACCAAGGATATCAACAGTTTTATTTCTGAGACTGTCTATCTCCAATACTTCCCTTTACGTCTCCGTAAATTCTGACGGACAGACTGAATGGACACTTCGGAATACTTTGTTTAGTATGTTCAATATACAGATTTCGATAAACAGGCTCTGCTTACCTTTATATTTGGGCCCATATATCCTTCCGTGTCCAGTCAAATCTCGTCCAGTTTAGCCGAATAATGGTGTCCTTCTCATCCCGGACGAGCCCCCAAATTGTTGGAGTGCGCCGCTCCACCGGGTCCGGATGAGAAGGGAACACGCAAAGGAGACTCTCAGTTTGATTATAAATGATGCTTTTATTTAGTAATGCATTCTATTGTTAATGCCTCTTATTGCTTTAATGCGAGCCGGCTCGGGAACAGACTGCCTACACACCCCCAGTGTGTCAGCTCAGCGTGTTCTGGGTGGTAAAGCTTTACGCAGTCTTATATACTTGCATTATTCTGGGTTACTTCCTTGTTACATTGTAGCACACAAGCAAAAGAATAAAAGTCAAGCTGGTATATTTCCATTACGCAGTCTCTCATATCTACTGGGTTCTCGGAATCTTTGTTGTTCACAGGTGCAGACATACTTCTCGGAACAAGATTCCATATAAGGGGCAAGCAGAACATTCGTGGTTATAGGTGTGAGACTGTTCTATGCTTTTTTGCAGCAGCTCAATGTTTTGCAGACATATATTCCTGTCGCGCACTCTGTCAGCTCTCCTGCCTGCCGCCCCCACACTAGTCTCTTGTATTTAGTCCACGTCTTGAGTAGTTTTCCCCAGATCTGTCATCGTCAAAGTCCCATGTGTGAGTCTCCGTCTGCTTCGTACCCCAATAAACCCCGTTTTGTCCGTCCACCTGGCTGCTCTCGCCTCTGCTTCCCTGCTCGCCGACTCGCATGCTGACAGAATGACAGATCTCCGGAAAGACGCACCGCAGCAGGGCGAGGATCTCTGGCTCGTCCTGCTGCACGAGGTAGCGTATTGGCGAGAGCAGCCGGAGATCCAAGAGGATCCCAGCTGCTACACCCTCGTCGAGCGTAGCGAGGAGCTCCTCCAGGGTGTAAACCCGCGGACAGAGGGGCGCTACATAGAGGAGGTACGCTCCCTCCTGAAACAGCTTGTCCGCCGGGTGAGGGAGAAACAGCTCCAGCCGCTCGACAGCATGGAGGTAACTCCGCCCCCACCTACCGGACCCGGTCGGCGCAAGAAAAAAAGGCGACGGGGAAAAGGGGAAGAAGCCGCCCCGACGCTCTTCCTAGGCACCTGCTCTATTCTCCCTGCCTGTGACAACACCGCCGCTGCCCGCCTGGTGAGCCTCCGCCCGGAGAAGCCGCCTCCTTTGGAGGCTTATGTCTATCGGCCTTAGCGCCTGGGTTTAGGCGGCATTCGCGCCGTAAGAGACGCTATTCCCCGGGTCCCGAGAGCCCTTAAAGGGGCAGCGCCAACGCACTCGGCACCCCTCCTGCCTGCTCCGGAACTGCCTGATCCGGATTTGCCAGCAGCACCGCCTGCTGCTGCTGTCGCCGCTCTGCCCGCGGCACCGCCTGCTGCTGCTGCCGCTCTGCCCGCGGCTGCGCAGCCTGCTGCTGTCGCCGCTGATCTGCCCGCGACTGCGCTGCCTGCTGCCGCCACCGATCTGCTCGCGACTGCGCTGCCTGCTGCTGATGCCGCCGCTCTGCCCGCGGCACCGCCTGCTGCTGATGCCGCCGCTCTGCCCGCGGCATCGCCTGTCCTGCTTGACCCGCCTGTCCTGCTTGACCCGCCTGTCCAGCCTGCAGTCCCTACAACTGGCACCACGCTGGCTGCGGCACCCGCCGCGGTGCCCCCTGCTGGCCGCGTGATGGCGGCACCCGCCGCGGTGCCCCCTGCTGGCCGCGTGATGGCGGCACCCGCCGCGGTGCCCCCTGCTGGCCGCACGACGGAGGTGCCCGCTGAGGCACCCGCTGAGGCACCCCCTGCTGGCCGCACGACGAAGGTGCATGCCGAGGTGCCCCTTGCTAGCCACGTGACGGCGGCGCCCATCCTGCCGGCACCTGAACTGCCTGTCTTGCCTGTCCTGCTGGCACCTGAACTGCCTGTTTTGTCTGTCCTGCCGGCACCGGAACTGCCTGTTTTGCCTGTCCTGCCGGCACTTGAACTGCCTGTTTTGCCTGTCCTGCCGGCACCTGAACTGCCTGTCTTGCCTGTTCTGCCGGCACCTGAACTGCTTGTCTCGCCTGTCTTGCCCGCGGCCCTGCTTGAGGCCGCCTCTCCAGTCCTGCCCGCGGCCCTGGCTGCCCCGCCTGCAGCCACGCCCGCGGCTCTGGCTGCCCCGTCTGCGGCCACGCCCGCGGCTCTGGCTGCCCCGCCTGCGGCCACGCCCGCAGCTCTGGCTGCCCCGCCCGCGGCTCCGGCTGCATCACCCACGGCCACGCTCCCTGCTCTGCCCGAGTCTACACCCTCGGGCACCTCCTTCCTGACTCCCTCGCCCTTGCCCCGACAAGGCCAACACCACCCGGGACCCCGCCTTTCAGTGTCCCGTAAGGGAAGAGGACACAGGCGTCGGGTCCGGGTCCCGCCCTCCCTGCCCCCTGGCTCACCCGTTCGGCCCCTGGCTGTAGCTCGGTGGCTGCCTGCGGGTCCTCCGGCTCGGGGTCGGCGGTCGCCGCCGGGTCCCCCCCTGGATCCTCGGTGCCGGTCCTCGGTCCCTCCTCCGGCTCCATGTCGGTCGCCTCCGGGCCCCCCTGCTCCGGCTGGGCGTCGGACGGCGCCTTCGCCGGCTCCGGCTGCGCCTCCGCCTGCCGCGGCTTCCCCCTTCTGCCTGCCTGCACCGGTGTTCCCTCCTGCTCCCTCCGTGTCCCCTCCGTCACTCCCTCGTCCCGTTCCCTTGGCCCCTGGGTGGTCCCCTCCTGCTCCCTTTCCCCTGCGGCCCCTCCGGCCGCTGCCCGTCGCCCGCCTGGGTTCCTTCGGGCTCCCCTTGCTCCTCCGTTTCCCTTTCGGCCTCCTGTCTCTGCTCCTCTGCCCTCTGTGTCTCCTCTGTTCACTCCTGGCCCCTTCGTGTCGCCTGTGGGTGTTCCCTCTGTGTCTCCCTTCTCGGTCTGTCTCTCCACCTTTCCTGTTCTTTGTCGGGTCCTGTCCTTCGTTTCGTCCCTGTTCCTGTTCTGTTTCTCTGTCTTGTTTCCTGTGTCCCGTTGATGTCTTGCTTTTGTCTTGCAGGTCCTGTTCCCTCGTCCCGTCCGTCGCCTCCTCTCGGGCGCGCCCGGTGTGCGCGCCTTTGGGGGGGGGTTCTGTCACACCCCGCTCCGTCCGCTCCTACTGTGTGCCACGCCCACCTCATTACCTCCTGTTTTACCCTGATTGTTCTCACCTGTCGCCTGTTCCGTTTACCTAGTCTCTTGTATTTAGTCCACGTCTTGAGTAGTTTTCCCCAGATCTGTCATCGTCAAAGTCCCATGTGTGAGTCTCCGTCTGCTTCGTACCCCAATAAACCCCGTTTTGTCCGTCCACCTGGCTGCTCTCGCCTCTGCTTCCCTGCTCGCCGACTCGCACGCTGACACAGATATTATCTGAAAGGTTTTTTGTAGTGTAACAAGCCGTTTTTGGTTGATTTGATACATTTGTTTCTTTTATTGAACGTCATTTTTTTCTGTTATTGAAAATTCGGACGTATGCGTCCGAACCACTAGGCGGCGACAATGAAAGAGTTAAAGTCATAGCAGATGAACTGAAAACAATACTAAGCAATGGCTTAGAGTGGGGAGAAACAATACTAAGTGTGAGATTGAGATGCATTACATGTGATTCTCCAGCAAAAGCCATGTTGAAGTGCATCAAACAATTTTCAGGTTACTATGGCTGTGACAAATGCACCCAAAAAGGCAACTGGCAGGGGCACATGACTTTTCAACAAGTGCATAACCTCACTTTGAGGGATGATGTCTCATTCAGAGAGCAACGCCAGCCAGAACACCACCTTGAAAATGCTGTGTCCCCTTTCAGCGACCTCCAAATAGACATGATCAAGTCTTTCCCTGCAGACTATATGCACCAGTGCTGCCTGGGAGTGATGAGAAAAATGCTCATGCTATGGTCGTGGGGCAAGTCAGGGCATAGGCTCCAGCTCAGCAGAGGGAGGTCAGTCAACGGCTAAGGAATTTAAGAAATGATATACCTAACATTTTTGCCAGGAAGCCACGCAGTCTGGAGGAATTGGAGAGGTGGAAGGCTACTGAATTTAGACAGTTTATGCTCTACACGGGCAAAATTGTTCTCCGAGGAATTCTGCCAGATATCTTGTATATGGCCTTTAGTGTGGCAACTCGGGAAAGCTCTTATGTAGAGTCTTCTCACAGTTGAAATCTTACCTTTCCAAGCCATGTGAATCAAGGATCTATGGAGCCTTCATATGTGGTACATCAAAGATGAAGGTTCTAGAGAGAACAAGTTTACAAGGGAGGGCAATGATCCTCGAAGACGGGCATGGCCGCAGAGTCATTCTTTCTATCCTCCATGATCTTGCTTAACAAATTAATCTGAATATGTACATAGTTAGTATTATTTTTTCTGTCATTGTCATATATTTTCTCACATTTCTTAAATGCTTGTGCTCTTGACCCTCATTTTTAAGAAGTGTGTGTTTTCCTTTTTGTAATACAGGTTCATTTCTACGTAATTCTTTTTTTTACGAAAAAACTCAATTGCTGTGGTTCCTGCCTCATGGGTAGAGGAGATGAATGGGGTAAGGATACACGTATACACATGTTGAAGTCCATACTGTAGTTCTGCAAAAATTAAGACATGTGATTAACTTTTTTTGTGAAATGTTTTAGGTTCTGATTTGCTATTGGCCCCGTAAAAATGCCACTGGCATGGCAAAGGCCTCCCAAAGGCCAGATAAGCAGCTCTGGAGTAAACATAAAATTAGAATCATCTCAGCGACTGGTGAGAAACTGATTGAAGATTGTCATATAGAGGTTCACTGCATTTATGTACTCAAGATGATTACGTAAAGTATATACTGACCATTATGTTACTCTGACCTTAGACAACTACAAGACAGCCAGAGAACGGGCTCAAAGAGCCACAGAGACCTCAAATGTGGACAGTGCGGAAAAAGAGGTTAAGAGGCGTAAAAGGACTGTCCCATACAGATACAGGACAGACAGTGAAAGTAAACATATGTGACTGCTATTTCCTATATTGCTTCACTGTTAATGTAAAGAAATTATGTCAAATACTCTGCATATATTTACTGGACCTTCCTGAATTAATAGGTGATGATGAGTTGCCACGGAAACAGAGGAAAAAATCATCTCCTCAAAATCCCTCTCAAAACCCACCAAGCCTGCCTAAGCCTCCGAGTTGTAAGTAAAAGAAATCACTTTTCACATAAGCTACAGTGCCTTACATGAAGTATTCCACCCCCCACCCCCTCCCCTCCAAAAGTCATCACTTTCTGGTTTATAAGTCTATATATAAATTTTCCCAATTTGTATTTTCACTATGAACATTAAGTTTCTAGTATATTTCTGAAAGGCAAAAAGTTGTATAAAAACTAAAACTACCAACACCTACATTACTAAATAAGAAACTGCTCCTTTGCTCTATTTAAAACTAAGTACACACTACCTTAACATAAGACAACTATCTGGCTAGTGAGCTGTACATTAAAATTCATTATGTAACTGTGACTGAAATTTATATCATTCTTTCATTGTCTGTTCTCAGATAAACCATCTACTCAGAGCACAACTGCCCCAGAGTGTGACATTTCAGATGTTTATCCTTCAAATGGTATGTGTGTTCAGCTTCTGCCTGTCCATTAACATTAAATAGTATTTGTCATATTGAGTAATGTGAGCACCTTAACTAAACTGGCTGTGAAATCATGTTCAGTGTTGTGCAATTTTAAACCAAAATTTGACCTATGCATAAGTATGAAGAATAGTCACAAAAAATTGTCTAACACGCAATAATTATAGTAATGTAATAAAATTTATCTTACAAATTTGTATCACAAACAGACCACAGATTTGAAAGCAGCCTCACAGAAGGTGCAGTAAATGCAGGTAAATGTACAGTTGCATTTTTTTTCATTATTATTATTGACAGTCCATGCCAAAAAGGAATTGTGATTGCCTTACGCTATAGCAATGCATCTTGCAACAAAGAGTCAATGTGTACATTTTCTTCTGGAGTACCATGCCTATGCTTGAATGCCACAGAGCAAATAATTGAATATTTAAACAACATTTTCTTACCTCAATTTTCCAGACCTACATCAATTAATAATCCGATCTAAAAAAGAATCATGATGGCAATTGAAAGGATGCAGGCAGACATTGGAAACAGTATTGAACGCCTGGTCCAGACCATTCAAAAAAATCCTCCTGGCCCGGCATCCATGGAGAACATGTCTTTTGAGAAGCCCTGCGGGACAGTGCAAGAGCTTGAGGGATTCAAATTGCAGTTGGAGGGCCCAGAACAAAAACAAAAGATAGTATGTTGATATGCCATATTGCTGTTTAAAAGGGTTTGTCTAATTGCAAAACTAACAATTCTTTTTAAGTATTTATCTTCATATGTTGTATACAGGGGCATTGCTAAGGATTTTGGGCCCCATGAAAAGAATCTTGACAGGGCCCCCAACGCAGCTGAGACTTTTTTCTCTGGGCCCCCTCTCAGTCATGGGCCCCGAGAATCGTCATCGTTTATGTCACGTCCCGCTCCGTCCGCTCCTGATGTGTGCCACGCCCACCTCATTACCTCGTGTTCAATCCTGATTCCGATCACCTGTGTCCTATTGAGTCTGGTCTGTCTTTCCTATTTAGTCCTTGTCTGAGTCCGTCTCCGGTAGATCCGTCATTAATGTTGCCTGTCGTGCTTCCCAAGTCCTGTTGTCCTAATAAACCCCCATTCGTACCTTACTTCCTGGCTCCGATCGCCTGCTTTCCTGCTTGCTCGCCCGCGATCGTGACAGAATGACGGATCTCCTCAACAACGCTGCGCAGCAGCAAGAGGACGTTTGGCTCGTCCTGCTACATGAAGTAGCGCATTGGAGAGGGCTGCCAGAGGTCCAGGAGGACCCAGCGATGAGCGACCTGGTGAGCCAAAGCTGGGATCGCCTCCAGGGCGTACAACCGCACACGGAGGAACGCGACTTTGCAGAAGTGCGTGTCCTGCTGCGGCAGCTGGCCCTTCGATTGGAGGAGAAGAGGCTCCAGCCGCTCACCTGGGCGGAGGCAACCCCGCCTCCGCCTACAGGAACCGGGCGGCGAAAGAAGAAGAGACGCCGGGGAACAGGCGAGGAAACCGCCCCGACGCTCTTCGTAGGGGCGTGCTACCTCGCCGCAGCGCCTCTTCAGGCCGAGGCTCAGGAGAAGCCCCTCCTGGCTCAGCAGACCCCGGAGGTCTTCACCACCGCTTTGCCCCAGAGACCATCTGCCTCGCCTCTTCAGGACGGCCGCCTGGAGTGTGCGAGGATCGCAGCGGTGTGGGACGCGATTCCGCGGGTGCCGAGAACCCTTAAAGGGGCTTCGCCGACTCACTCGGCGCCTCTCCTGCCGCCAATACCGGACATGCAAGCTCCGGAGCAGCCCGCGGCTGCACTACCTGCTGCTGATGCCGCCGCTCTGCCCGCGGCACCGCCTGCTGCTGCTGTTGCCGCCGATCTGCCCGCGGCTGCGCTGCCTGCTGCCGCCGCCGATCTGCCCGTGGCTGCGCTGCCTGCTGCCGCCGCCGATCTGCCCGCGGCTGCGCTGCCTGCTGCCGCCGCCGATCTGCCTGCAGCACCCCTTGACCCGCCTGTCCAGCCCGACCTGCCTGTCCAGCTTGACTCGCCTGTCCTGCTCGACCCACCTGACCCGCCTGTCTTGCCTGCTCTGCCTGCAGTCCCTGCAGCTGCCACCACTCTGGCTGCGGCACCCGCCGCGGTGCCCCCTGCTGGCCGCGTGCTGGCGGCGCCCACTGCGGCGCCCCCTGCTGGCCAAGTAACTGCAGCGCCTGACGAGGCGCCCCCTGCTGGCCGCACACCCAAGGTGCCCTCCGGGGTGCCTCTTGCTGGCCACGTGATGGCGGCGCCCGTCCTGCCGGCTCCTTAACTGCCTGTCTCGCCTGTCCTGCCGGCTCCTGAACTGCCTGTCTCGCCTGTCCTGCCGGCTCCTGAACGGCCTGAGGTGGCCGTGGTTGCGCCCCCTGCTGGTCGCGTGCTGGCGGCGCCCGCCGAGGCGCCCCCTGCTGACCAGACACCCGAGCCGCCTGCCCAGGAGGCCCCTGCTGGTCGCACACCTGTAGCTGCCTCCTCTCTGCCTGAGGTGCCCGCTGAGGCGCCCCCTGCTGGCCACACGCCCGCGGCCCTGCCTGAGGCCGCCTTTCCCGTCCTGCCCGCGGCCCTGTCCGAGGCCGCCTCTCCCGTCCTGCCCGCGGCCCTGTCCGAGGCCGCCTCTCCCGTCCTGCCCGCGGCCCTGTCCGAGGCCGCCTCTTCCGTCCTGCCCGCGGCCCTGGCTGCCCCGCCTATGGCCACGCCTGTTGCCCCCAGGGAGGCTCTGACTCCCTCGCCCTTACCCCGGCAAGGCCAACGCCCCCCAGGACCCCGCCTGTCGGTGTCCCGTAAGGGACGGGGACATAGGCGTCGGGCCCGGGTCCCGCCCGCCCTGCCCCCTGGCTCGCCCGTTCGGCCCCTGGCTGTGGCTCGGTGGCTGCCTGCGAGTCCTCAGGCTCGGGGTCGGCGGTCGCCGCCGGGTCCTCCCCTGGATCCTCGGTGCCGGTCCTCGGTCCCTCCTCCGGCTCCATGTCGGTCGCCTCCGGGCCCCCCTGCTCCGGCTGGGCGTTGGACGGCGCCTTCGCCGACTCCGGCGGCGCCTCCGCCTGCCGCGGCTTCCCCCTCCTGCCCGCCTGCACTGGTGTTCCCTCCTGCTCCCTCCGTGTCCCCTCCGTCACTCCCTCGTCCCGTTCCCTTGGCCCCTGGGTGGTCCCCTCCGGTTCCCTCCTTCCTCTCGCCTGCGGCCCCTCCGGCCGCTGCCCGTCGCCCGCCTGGGCTTCCTCGTGCTCCCCTTGTTCCTCCTCCCTTTCCGTTCGTCCTGCCTGTCTCTCCTTCTGGTCCCTTTGTTCCTCCTTTTGGCACTCCTGGCCCTTTCGTGTCGCCTGTGGGTGTTCCCCCTGTGTCTCCCTTCTTGATCTGTCTGTCCGCCTTCCCTGTCCTCTGTCAGGTCCTGTCCTTCTTTTCGTCCCTGTTCTTGTTTTGCGTCTCCGTCCTGTTCCCTGGTTTTGGTTGACGTTCTGTTTTGTCTTTCAGGTCCTGTTCCCCGGTTTCGTCCCGTCCGTCGCCTCCTCTCTGGCGCGCCCGGTGTGCGCGCCTTTGGGGGGGGGTTCTGTCACGTCCCGCTCCGTCCGCTCCTGATGTGTGCCACGCCCACCTCATTACCTCGTGTTCAATCCTGATTCCGATCACCTGTGTCCTATTGAGTCTGGTCTGTCTTTCCTATTTAGTCCTTGTCTGAGTCCGTCTCCGGTAGATCCGTCATTAATGTTGCCTGTCGTGCTTCCCAAGTCCTGTTGTCCTAATAAATCCCCGTTCGTACCTTACTTCCTGGCTCCGATCGCCTGCTTTCCTGCTTGCTCGCCCGCGATCGTGACAGTTTACCCCCCCTTTACAGCGCCCCTGGTTGTATAGATCCGTTTTTTGAGTCTGATGGGAGGCTGCAGCATTGGGGACGTTGTGAGGAGAATCCTCAGAAAGATAGCTATAAATGAGGTCTGGTCACATTACAGCCTGAAAGGCCGAAAAGGAAAGCTGTCCTTCTTGGGAACAGCACTCCACCATGTTGTTTTAAGTAAGCTTCTAAAAGACCCTTCTTTTTATAATCATGCATCTGTTTTGAAAAGAAAATTAAAAACCACATTTATCGCTAAATGAATTACCTAGTATGTTAAACGGTTAGATTTCAGAAAATGTTGTCCATTACATTGCATAGACCCATTATTTAATATTTATTAAATACTGCATTTTTTCTAGGAGCTTGTGCTGCACAATTTCCGAGGGTTAGCGAGAAGGATATTGAAAATTGTATAGGGGATACCCTAAAACACGCACCTCACCGTGCCAAGATCCACCCAATACCTGTAAGTTTTTTTGTTTTTCTTCGGAGCAGTTAACACTTAAATCTGCACTACACATTGATGCCATTTTTAAATTCATAGTATCTGTTCAATTAAATCAAACAAGCCAAGGTTGTCACGCCCAGCTCGTCCGATACTCGTGTGTGCCACGCCCCCTCATTACCCACGTGTACTACCCCGTACGTGATCACCTGTTTCCTGTTGTTTCGGCTTTTCTTGTGTATTTCAGTCGGCGTTCGAGTCTGTTTCCCTAGGTCTGTCATTGACGTTGTTAACCGAGTGCTCCCCTGTCTGCTTGTTCTCTATAATAAACCCCGTTGCCCTTGGATTCCAGTCTCCCTGATCCTGCTTTCCCGCACCCCACTCGCTTGCCCGTCACCCGGTCGTGACAAAGGTGCTGTAACATTTCATGGCAACACAGGAGGACATGCAAGATATTAGTGTAACTCATTACTTTTATTACCCTTCACCTTCTCTCTCTAATAAACCTTTGTTTCTGTCACAAATTCGTGGACACGTACTCATAGTCTAACCACTAATAATCTCACTTTCCTCTTATATTTCCACACTTTTCCAAACACATTTGGTTAATATGCTGTTATATCTTATAGCCTGTACACCTAAGGGTAATTAAAAGCAATTAAAAGGTAATTGAAGTGACTGGAAAATATTATTTATTATTTTCAGGCAGCGGAAGAAGAACCTGGGCCATCTGCACGTCAAATTGAAGACAGTGATTGAGTTTTCTCTCGAACGTTTCTTTCATTTTTATTGTTAGTGTTCTTGGATGGTTTTAGCTCAGTTTGAGAAAAATTTAGATGTTAATAAAGTGACTGAAATAATTGTTTCATGTAAATAATTTGTTTAAATAATTGTTTTACATAATCTGATTCTTTTTGGTCCAAAACCAAAACATCTCTCTCTCTCTCTCTCGAATTATAAACAATAAAAGAAATAAGAACTGAAACACATTGGATATAATTGTTTTATAGTGTAAACATGTTTTTGTATTGCATATATTAAACTTTAAGTCACCTAAATGTTGTGCAAAAGTCTCTGTAATGTTACTAAAGTTCTGCAAATGATCTGAGTAGTGCTGTACAAAAACATCCACCTCTGCATCATTGCGATGTACGCGTGCACAATATCACTAATCAGATTTGGTACTGTTTTGTGTCTGTTGTTGCAGCTCGGGGCAACACCACTAACCTATTTGTCACACTATGTTAATTGACAGATAATAAGTCCTATTTCCTTATAGTTTATTTCGGGTAATCTCTCCTTTTCTGTTGCAAAAAAATCTCAATATTACTCACGGAAATATTACATATGGTGATGTGTACAGCCCTAGCTTTGAGAAGGTGGTGCAAGGACTAAAAAATAACATTCCGGTTGGTCCCCTAAAGGTTACTGTAATTGTTACTATATAAGGATCCATAATAATCCTGGGAAAGTGATGAAAAGACCAAAAAAGAACATTAAAGTTTGGTGCCCGAAACGTTCCCAACACGTCCTGAAAGTTCCCCGAATGTTCCCAAAATGATGTTCCCCGAACGTCTAAAGAACTCCACATCATGACATCCCGGGAATGTTCTGGGAAGGTTACGCAGCGACGTCCTTTACACCAATGGGTACGTTCTCCGAACGTACTGGGAACGTACAATTTCTAGCTGGGACTTGTTCTTAGGACCTTTACTTCTGGATCGCCTACTAGAAGCTCTGGGGATGTTCTGTGTATAACTAATTCCCTTTCCCATAAAAATGCAGGTCCAGTAAACCAACTAGAATCCATCAGCTCTGCCACCTTGAGACCTCTAGACGCATGGTCTGCTGGATTTTGGTCTGTTTTGATGTGGAACCATTGCTTTGGATCTGTATGGTCTCTTATTTTCTGAACACGATTGGCTACAAACACATGAAAGTGCCTGGCTTCATTCTTAATATACCCAAGAACCACATGTGAGTCTGTCCAGAAAAATTCTTGATCTATTTCCAGTTCAAGCTCTTCTCTTAGAATGCTACTAACTGCAGCAGACACCGTAGCATCAGTAAGTTCTAGTCTGGGTATGGTGACTATATTGGTGGGTGCCACTCTGGCTTTACCCATGAGCAACGCACAATGCACCTGTTCATCTGCAACAACCCTGATATATGGACATTGGCCATAACCGGTACTACTCGCATCTGAAAAATGATGGAGTTCAATTTTTTGGATTGTGCCAAAATCCTTGGGAATGAGACATCTGGATATTTGAATTTCTTGAAGATTCTTCAAGTCACAGAGCCATGCTTCCCATTTTGGTTTCAGGTCAAGAGGGAGCGGTTCATCCCACCCTATGCTACATTTACACATTTCTTGTAGCACTCTTTTCCCAAGCAAAATGTAGGGAGAAAGAAACCCAAAAGGATTGTATACACTTGCAACTACTGACAGAATTCCACGTTGTGTGTCAGCTCTTTCATTAAGAACAACGTGGAATGTAAACATATCTGTCCGTACATTCCACTTTACTCCCAATACATTCTGCATTAAAGACTCACTGTAGTTCAAATCTACATCCTTTACGGCACTGGCACATTGACTCTCGGGAACTGCATCCAAGACATCTTTGTTATTAGACACAAATTTGTGTAAACATAGTTTACCTTTAGCGCATACCTTTTGTGCCTCCCTGATAAGCTATTTGGCTGCCTCAACTGAATCAATACTACACTGTTATACGTCATCATCCATTGTCACTACCTCCTAACGTTACGTCAGAGGACATGTGCCGATGTTTATCACAAATTCCAAGATGTCGCCGTCAGCATCGTAGCATGTAAAGATTACTCACTCCCAAAGTTTTTTTGCGCCGTATTTGGACTTTTAAAACAGATGTTCGTTTTCAACGTATGAGCCTTCGAGTTTCCTCAGCTGTCCCTATACAGAATATAATTTACAAAAATGTTGTCATGTTGCAATAAGTACGAATAGTGTAAGCACCGTTCATTTACATGTACACATATGGCCGTAAGCAAAACAAAACAACGCGTTACCACATGCAGTCAGTTACCGGGTAACGTTATACGACATAAAAATATATTTCCTAATATTGTGCAATCAGTGCTATCCGCAAGCAAACTTTAGCGATTTCTTTTCAAACGTTTCTTTACAGAACATCACCGTAAACACAAACACAAGATTGATGATAATATACATGTAATGAAAAAATGTCATAAAAATCCTTATTAATGGCAAAAATTACTTAACATTTATGGGTCTGCTTGCTCGAGTGGGCAGCCATGTTGTAAATTTCTTCTCCCTTCGTTTGAAGTGAGGTCCCGAAAAATCTTCGTTTCGAGGGCTATCTAGCCCTTCCCCTTACCCCTACCCCTCCAATCAAAAGAGAATTGAGACACCCCTACCCCTACACGTGAACGCGCCAAACGGAGGGGTAGGGGAAAGTGTAGGGGTAAGGGGTAGAATTGGGATTGGGCCTAAGTGGTCATTCAGACAAGTACCTTCAAATGTAGCAGAGCAGTCAAACACAACTCTAATTTTGTCTGGCTTTCTAGAGTGATACACCCCATGGTGTGGGATGTACCATGTGTTGCCTTCTGTTGTTGTCGAATCCACAACTTCTACATCGCCGTCTCTAAACATGGCATCCATGAATTTCACATAATCCTCCTTATATTTTGGAAATTTTTCAAATTTCCTTTTTAGGTGTTTCAATCGGACTGAAGCAAGTTGTTTATTATTTGGCAGCTGAGGAAGCTCTCTGAAGGGTAAGGGCATTTCTAAATGTCCTTCGTTATTCCATCTAACCTTCACATTCAAGAGCTGAAGAAACTGAACATCTTCCTGAGAAATTTGTATCCAAAAAGTCTGCTTCAAGTGCCCTAATCACAGAGACAGGTGTGACCCATGGAAGTTCCTTTACTGAAATGCGATGGCAAAAGCCACTTACATCTCTAGAACTAGAACGAGGTGTTATGGCACCCAATACACTCCAACCCAAGTCTGTTTTAACTGCGTATGGCTCATAATCTTCACCTGATACCACCTGTTTTGGTTTCAGGGCTCTAGCACAGTCATAGCCAATTAAGAGCCCTGCTGGACAGTTCAACAGATCTTGCATCTCTTTAGCTATGCTGCGAAGATGGGGCCATGCCTTTGTGGTTTCACGTGTAGGAATGCTTCCTTGATCTAGCGGAATATAATCTTTAGTATATGCAGGAGGCATGTCAATATGCTCTTGTGAAAGGTACCCTCTCACTCTTAGTCCACATACTCTGCGAGACATCACTATCGAACCCTTGCCAGTCATTGTTATTAGCTATAGTTTGACTGCTTCTGTGTCTACTTGAATCCTTTCACAAATATCTTGGTCAATAAACGTACTGCTGCTCTGTGTGTCCAACAATGCATAGACTAATATTTCTGGGGTATTTTTTAAAGCGCATGAAATCCATACTGGAACAACCATTTAAGTGTGATCACCGTTATTCACTCCCATACTGCTTAACACAGTAGACGTTTCACATTCTTCTGGTGGTGTTTCCGGTTTTCCTCCTTGAGGATCTTCATGCAGCGGGGAAGGGTGACTTTGTCTGCAAATGTTGCAAGTAGACCTTTTTCTACAGTTTTTAGAGATATGGCCAACTCTGAGGCAAGCAAAACACGTTATTATCAATTATACATTTTTTCTTTTCCTCCATTGACATTGAATTTATAAATTTTTCACATTTATAAATAAAGTGGTTTTGCTGACAGCAGGTTCATTTGATTTGTCTCATATTAGGATCAGAAGAGCTGGGTTTAAAAGCTTTGTTACCTTCTAATGTTGCCTTCGTTTTCTGGGAGAACTTTGTTGATGTCACAAAGATACTGGCTTTGTTCCACTTCTGTTCCTTCACTGGTTGTACATCTGTATGCTTTAGTGCATGAAGGCCTCCGTCGTGGTGGGCCTCCATTCATAGTGGGGTACCGCAGGGTTCAATTTTAGGACCACTATTGTTCCTAATTTACATTAATGATATTGACACAAATACATACAGTAAACTGGTTAAATTTGCAGACGACACCAAGGTGGGCGGTGTAGCAGATACTGATCTAGCAGCAGAGAGGCTTCAACGGGATCTGGATTTAATTAGCGAATGGGCTGATACTTGGCAGATGAAATTTAACACAGATAAATGTAAGGTAATCCATGCAGGGAGCAGAAATATAAAGTACAGATATTTTATGGGTTCCACTGAAATAAAGGTAGCTGAATACGAGAAAGATCTCGGTATGTATGTTGATGCTTCCATGTCCCACTCTCGCCAGTGTGGGGAAGCAATAAAAAAGGCCAACAGAATGTTGGGTTATATCACTAGGTGTGTGGAGTTTAAGTCAAGGGAGGTGATGTTACACTTATATAATTCCTTGGTAAGACCCCACCTAGAATACTGTGTGCAGGTTTGGTCACCATACCTCAAGAAGGACATTGCTGCCTTAGAAAAGGTGCAACGAAGAGCTACGAGAATGATTCCTGGTCTTAGAAGAATGTCTTATGAGGAGAGGTTAGCGGAACTGAATCTGTTTAGCCTTGAGCAAAGGAGACTAAGGGGGGATATGATTCAGGTCTATAAGATTCTAACGGGTCTGGATGCTGTTCAGCCAAATTACTATTTCAATATTAGTCTAAATACTAGAACTCGTGGCCATAAGTGGAAATTAGCGGGAGAACATTTTAAAACAAATTTGAGGAAGCACTTCTTTACACAGCATGTAGTTAGAGTATGGAATAGTCTTCCTGCTAGTGTAGCGGAAGCTAAAACCATGGGTTCCTTTAAATCAGAGCTAGATAAGATTTTAACAACTCTGAGCTACAGTATTAGTTAAGTTCTCCCCAAACGAGCTTGATGGGCCTTATGTTCTTATGTAAGGGAGGTGACTGGATTGCATGCGATGCGTGCCTCCCCTGCTACAAAGTCTGAAAATTCCCGGAAACCTGGATATAACCTTCCTTCTTCCAATTCTTTAGTAACATACCGATTCCAGCATGTAACAACCCAGTCAGGAAGTGTCACGCCCCTGGGAGGCGGAACCCAGCCGGTGACACCGATCCACGCCAATCAGACGGCAGGATAAAAGAATCACCAAAACAGAAGAACATCGTGAAGTATTGAGCCCATGTTACATAGCCGTACTGAGCAACTTACCTGTCTCCTGTCTGCCCTAACTTCCCGGATTCGCCTGTCTTACCTTTGTCCGTACCTTACCTGTTTGCCTTCCCTCCTCAGCGTCTTCGTCCTACCTGATCCTTCGGTCCCCACGTACTCCTCCTTCTTCGTCATCCCTGCCTCCTGTGCCCTGTTCCTGTGTGTCTGTGTTGGACTGACCTTCCCGGTATTGACCCAAGCCCACGTCCCCGACTACGATTGCCGATTCCTTTTGCCTTTCACCCCCCCCCCCCCCGGGGCAACCCCTCGGGTTTGCCGCTCCATACAATCTTACGGCAGTCGGATTAATAAACCGGTTTTTGCCCTACATCCCTGGATCCTTTCCTGTCTGTTCCTCTGCCTGACAGGAAGTTTCCGTAATAATTTTTGATTTTCCTCACAATCATCCAAAACACTTAACCCTTGCACATAAGGCATTGCAGTCCTACAGGCAACAAGGAAATCACTAAACTCCCTTAGTTTTAGACATTCCTTAGGGCCAATCTTTGGCCAAGAATTTAATTTTCCCCGGAAAGCTCTTTAAATTACAAAGGAATGTCCATAGCGTTTCTTCAGTGCATCCCAAGCCTGGGTATATGCTTCCTTGTCACTTCTATAGAACATTCCTTCCACCACAGAAAGTGCTTCTCCACCAATATATTTCCTCAAGTAGAACAACCTGTGTGCTGAATTCGTATAGCTTGCTTCGATTAAAGCCTTGAAGCAGATGCTCCACTCGATGAATCTGAGTGGGTCCCCTGTAAATACGAATGGCTCTGGTGCTGGGAGTCTACTCATTGCCAGGGACTCCTTCAATGCCTGAACCAATGAGACTTCGTCCTCTTTAGGTTGTGGTTTATTTTCAGCGCAAGGGGGGATCAAGGTGCTCTGGGGAGCTTGGGCATATGAAGTGATGGCACCTTGTCGTGGGAGCTGATTTGGAGGCAAAGGGCTTACTTCTCTACTATTTCCTTTTCCAACAATCATCCTTGATTCCTCTTCAGCATATACCTTGTATTCAGCTTCCATGGCTTCAAGCTCCTTTTGATCTTCCAGCATTTTTAACCTTTCTTGCTGAGCTAGCACCTCCTTCCTCTGGGCAGAAATTTCCCTTTCCCTAATTATTTCAGCACGTTTTACGGCCAAACGAGCTGCAACATCTGCCCTTTTAACTGACACATAACTTCCATGCTGACTATCTTGTCCAGCTCTTGATACCGTTGACCTGGCATCATCTCTCTGGAGTAAAATTTTGAGTAATTCCTTCTCTGCCACTGCGTCAAAGTCTTTATTACCCACATCTGCATGACGCCTTTTCAAGAGTGCAATAATTTCAGATGTGACTGAAGTGCAGCTATCCATTTTCCTTCTAATGTCATATTCTCACCTTAGTTTTGATTCATATTTCTCTAAAACTATGATCATTTCACTTAGCTCAGTTTTAGAGCATTCTTCCTTAAGTTTGGATCTAATAAACTGAGCTTCTGCCTTAAAGTTTACATATGTGAACATAAACTTTCTTTCCCTTTTTACTATTTCATCCCTTCTAAACTCAACCATTTTTTCTGTTGGCCTTTTTACTCTTTCTGATCGTCTTACCTCTTGATCATCTTGAGATGCTGGTTCAGGGAGCACTGCCTTATGTGTCTCAATATCTGCATTAATTTCAGCTATATGTTCTTCAATTTTTTGTCTTTCGGCATTTCCTATTTCAGTTTCTAATCTATTCTCTAATTGTACCTTTTCATCTTGCAGCATGAGGATTACTTCCTCTAACAAACCAATATTTGAAGTACCCAATTCCATCCTTTTATATTAAAACATCACAATTAACATATCCTTAAAATTCAACCACAGATCCAACATTACCACACAATGAAGATTACACAATACCAAACTTACAAACTATAATGTCACGATCCGCTCCGTCCGAACCTGATGTGTGCCACGCCCCCTCATTACCTCGTGTTCATTCCTGTTTGTGATCATCTGTGTCCTGTTTCATTTGATTAGTCCTGTGTATATTAGTCCGCGTCTTCATTTGGTGCAGAAAACATACGCCCGACTGATGTTGAAGTTATTCCATATTTATTCTTCTCAACACTGTGAAAAACTATTAAGTAAACATATTACTAAATTCCTACATTACATTTAATCTTACAATCATAAAGGATCCACAATATTACCGTTAAACAGCAGCTCACATATTACCACAATTACAAACAAACTTTACAACACAAGACAACAAGTAAATGCAATAAATAGAAATTACCGTGTGCACCTTCTGACCAAGTGTTTAGGAGTTATTACAGTTCTGCAGTGACAAGCTTCCCCACAAGCCGACTCCATGATCTCCCAGAGTGCATTCACTCCTACCCAATTCAGTCACATGATCAAAGGTTAGCGCAGATCAATTAAACAGTCAGCAGAGGGCACTAATATACATTTATCACAGTATACCTTCTATATTAAATCAAACCAACAAAAAGTAATTATAAAATAACCATCTTAGCGACAGTTACACAGGACTTGGGGACTAGGGCAGTATGGATCACTGATAGGTCACCAGGGAGGATGGGCCAAGGGAATGTCACTGAGGGAAAGACACGGGGACCAGGACTGAGGAAGAGGAAGGCCTGAGATCTGGAGGGAAAGTGGGACAGAAACTCGGGAACATATGAAGTTGTGGGCCCTACAGGCAGTCCATGGGGCCTCAGGCGTTGGGACAAGAACTGGAAAGCGCTAGCTGCTGCGGGTCCAGCCCATGAGGAAGGTCTGGTTGGACCTGGGTCGAGTTCTGAGACTATCGCTGTGGATGGATTTGGGGCAGTGGGGCATCTTCTGGCTCACTCTCCATTGTAACTGAAAGTGGCCACAGGAGACAGAGGATAACTACTGTACTGAGGGGCCAGAGCTACAGAATGCAGAGAAAAAGAAACAAAGGAAGTGTCACGATCGGGTTGAAGGCAAGCAGGGAAGCAGGGAAGAGGAGCCAGGAAGTAGGGTTAAATGTGGATTTATTACGGGAAGCAGGACTGGGGAAGCACGACAACAAACAGCAACATCAATGACAGGACTGGGGATACAAACGGAAACGCGGACTAAATACACTGAACTAATGACAACAATCCGAAACAGCTGTAAAACACTGGGATTCCACATGAGGTTAACGAGGGGGCGTGGCACACATTAGGATCGGACGGAGCGGGGTGTGACAGGAAGTAGCAGCAGCAGTAATAGCGTTAGCAGCAGTAGAAGTAGGCATTAGCAGTAGTAGCATTAGTATTATTAGCCAATGGCACAACACTTAGTAGCTGGCAAAATCCTATAACTCTCCATCTACCCCTTGAAATAAAATTACTAAAACATAAAGTGAAACTAAAATATATAAAATGTTAAATAGATGTCTGTTTAAAATAAAAACTAACACCACACTAAAGCTAAAACTAAATTGCATTTCAAATTGAAAATAATATAACAACAAAATTAAAAAATCTTAATTATAATAACACTGTGTCACGCCCCACTCCGTACGATCCCGATGTGTGCCACGCCCCCCTCATTACCTCGTGTGCATCCCCGATTGTGATCACCTGTGTCCTGTTATGTCTGGCTAGTCTTTTGTATTTAGTCCGTGTCTCAGTTAGTTTCCCCAGATCCGTCATTGTATTGTCATGTGCAGTTCGTTGTCCGTCAGTCCGCTCCTAATAAACCCCGTCTGTCCTTATTTACGGCTCCGATTGCCTGCTTCCCGGCTTGCCTTCTCCGCAAGTGTGACACACTGATGCAAGGACAAAGACAAGTCTATGGCGTTGCAGTTATAAATGAATTTTATTTCAGTTTGCAGCCATCTGGGAGTCGTTATAATGCCACAGCGAGGAATCATATCAGCTAAATGCTGGTATTTCTGGTTTTCCTCCACCAACCTTTCTTCAAATCAACCATCTGTATTTGTTTTCAGTCTTATCAATGAGGGAAGAAAAAGGAATTTATGTACAATCTTCAGTCCAGTCTCCTTTATGACATTCTGCTACTTTTTCCCTGGACAATGAACTATCGAGGCACGTTTATGCTACTTAATGGACTATCTACGTTGTATCAATTTCCAAGTGGTGCACGTCCTCACCTGATGTAGGAACCAGTCTACCATCGACCGAATCCTCGCACTGAGGGTTTTCATCGAGCGCAAGTGTGACTATTGCCAGAGGTTCTTTGCAGCCTTTGTCGACATTCGTAAAGTGTTTGAATTGGTTGATCGAGTTGCCCTGTGGGACATCCTGAGACTTCGCAGGATCCCCCTGAAGTTGCTGGACGTCATGGCCGGCTTATACACTGGTACTGTGAGTGCTGTGCAGAGTGGAGGGAGAACCTCCGCATTCTTCCCAGTTGATTCTGGGATTTGCCAGGGGTGTGATCTTGCTCCTACTCTGTACAATGCTTGTATGGACTGGGTGTTGGGCAGGGTTGTGGGGTCCAGCAGCTGTGGGGCTCATACGTGGGGCAGCTTGGTGAAGAAAGATTTACTGATCTTGAGTTTGCCGATGATGCTGTGATCTTAGCGGAGTCAATGGAGGCTCTGATCGGAGCTCTCGAGGGACTGAGAGAGGAGTCTGAGTGTCTGGGATTGCAGGTGTCCTGAGTAAAGACTAAGATCCAGACATTTAATGACTTCTTAGGCACAGCCATCAGTAGTGTGTCTGTCTGTGGGGAGAATGTCGACCTTGTAGAGACTTATTTACCTTGGCAGCGACATTCATGTCTCTGGTGACTCTTCCTATGAAGTCAGCAGATGGATTGGGAGAGCATGGGGGGTCATGAAGGCGCTGGAAAGGGGTGTGTGGCGCTCCTGATATCTTTGCAAGATCTGATCTGAGATGAAAACTAGACTCCTTTGGTACAGTGTCTCTTTGGAGAATCCTTGGGTACTGCAGGTTGAATGAGTGTTTGCTTGAGGAGTCCCGTATAAGGCACATTATCTACATCGTGAAGTAGCGTCAGTTATGACACTAAGTATAATCTGGCTCCCAGAATCCTCATTGCTGAGGACCCAAGCGGCTGGACCAGGCCGAGGGTACGGCCACATTACAACTAGCTGCGGTAGATGGACGGCCATTTTCGGAGTGTGGGACAGGACCGTGTGTCTGCATGGGGGGTCGCCAGCCGGGATCCCGAGGTGTTTTGCCGTGTGGTGGGTGCAGCAAAGCGGTCCATCAGCACATGCTCCCCAACCTGACCTGACCTTGCATATTAACCCTCTGGGGTCGAGTGCATCGTCGGTGACGCAGCGTACTTTTTGCGTCTATTTCAGTTTATATCTCGCTGAAATGTAGAATCATGAAAAAAACGCTGACTAAATCCGTAATCTGTCTTCTTTTCAAAACGTCCATTATCGGAAGTATTAAAGTTTTTAAAATTAGGTTAAATTGGCAAAAAAGTAAACCATGTCATCTTACTTTGTTTTACCTGCATCGGGGGCGTGTAGTACTGCTGTCACCCGAAGATCGCTATTCACATTATAATTGGCCGAATTAGCGCTTATTCAAATCGCTTTCGCATGGTAATTTTATTAACAGCACAATGGTGAAACGCGATCCAGATACATCCCCATCAGCACCATAAAAGGGGGGTAGGGACATGGCCAGGTGACAATGGCTCATTCATACACATGAAAGTCGCTGCATATTCAATGAAAGGAGCCAGAAATAGTGACATGAGTTAGCTTTTTCTGATTTATTTATCCAACTGAATGTTGCAACTACACCATTTAGTCATTTTCATGTAGCCAAGACTTTGGTGATCAGATATCTGGGATCAAAACAAACTGCCACCATTGCTTACTATGTACTTTTATTATGTTTCTGCAAGTGTTCCAAACTACATTTTGCAATGTCTTCACTTTGATGTCAAATTACAAACTTAACAAAAATCTGACATATTTACAGTATACATTAAAATAAAGATGAGTGTAATGGCAAAATAAATATATAAGAAATAATTTATTTGCCATGAATTAAGTTTATGATATTTGAAGAAATTTGTGATCATGCCCCAGTCAGTGAAAGTGTGTTTCCTACCCCTAGATCCCAGAGGGTTAATAGTTTGACCAAGCGATCTTCATGTTGTCGATCGAGTGTGTCATATTTCATAAGAATGCTGTCACTTCTGCTTCATAATGTGGAATCTGCAAAGACATGACCTCTGAAATGGCATAGAACGGTGTATTCACCTCCCTCTCGATGTTTTCTTGCATTAAAAAGTTATGTATTCAGTGTCATTGGCCATGATTAATGCCATTAATTACTCAGAATGCAAAATATAAATATAAATATAAATACAGCCCTGGTTTCTTAAAAAGGAAAAGGGATGTGATGTACATGTATGTTGAGGGAATAATTAATAAAATAAAGGGAATGATTCTATAAGGCTGTAATTAGTCAAAACAAGAACTGACTGGCGCGCCGGCAAGGCAAGGCTACCTATCGGAACAGATAGGGGGGGGCGACAGAGAATATCAGCGGCCCCTACTTATCTTTTAGCCTTCCAGAAGGCCAAGAACAGTACGAGCCGGCTGGAACCACACATGTGGTTGTCACGTACACGGAAGGTACCGAGAAAGGGGGGAGATGCCCAAAGGGCTTTAAAAGGGATACAACTGATACATATGGCAGAGCCTCCTCCTGTACATGCTGAATGTATGTCAGACGGCCGCTCCCGGATTGCAATCTGTCAGACAATAAACCGGTGATTTGCAACTTCTCCCCGTGTCAGCTGTGAATCTCTTCTCATCCACGGACCCGGTGGAGACGCCGTGCTCCAACAATTTGGGGGCTCGTCCGGGATCCCCAGGAGATTCGCAGGATTCGGCTAAGTGGTGACGCGGCCTACTTGGACACAGAGAACTGCAGGGCCCAACCAGAAGAGGTAAGCAGAGCCTGTTATATCAAAATCTGCACATTGGATATGCCAAATTGAGCAGTTTGAAGTGTCCAGGGGCCCGTTGGTAAATTAAGACGGAGGAGAGGTTGCACGCACTGTGTTTATACAGTATATTGTGTTGTCTATGTGTTGTGTATGCATTGTGTCCAGGTATCGTGCGCAGGGAAATAGAATTTTAAGGAGCAGAGGGTACGGGACCCCCGCAGGGAAATAGAATTTTAGGGAGCAGAGGGTACGGGACCCCGCAGGGAAATAGAATTTTAGGGAGCAGAGGGTACGGGACCCACGCAGGGAAATAGAATTTTACGAGCGGTAGAAAAGCTGGGTGGGAGACCCAGGGAATTCAGGACCCCGAACTCTAGATTGGGAGGAGGGAATAAGGTCCCCCTCTCTAACTAAAAAAAAAAAAAAAAAAAGAAGAGAGAGAGGGTGAATCAAAGCACCAGCTTGGGTGCAGTTGTACTGGTTTGTGTGTGAGCAGCGTTGTGGGTTCTTCCTGTTCAGGGTGCTCGCCGCTCGCTCTGTGTTGGTTGAGCTTGCCCGTGGCTCTGCTGTCACTGCTTGCGGTCTTACAGTTTGTCAGAACCGAAGGGGAGTTCTCACAGAACACCCCCTTCCAAGTTGACATTGCTGGGGATCGGGGGGGTTTCGGCTGGGAGCGGGCCTGTTTGACTGGGATTGAGCTTAGACGTGCCCTGTTCAGGGGGGACACAACAGTAAGCTGCTTTGAATATAGTCTTATTATTTTAGAAGTTGTTGATTTATGTATTGGTGGTGTTTGTTAGTAGGACATTCAACTAGGATAAGGAGGTGTACTGAGTGTGGGTGGCTGAACCCACATCCGGAGGCAGAAGGGCTGCTAGACGAGGAATTAAAACAGTCAGGACTGATTAAAAATGGACCGCGAGTTTGATTGGGAGCTAGATGACGGGCGATGGGAGCCCCCGGAAAATGCAGTGTGGAAGCCACTAGTAAAGCAGATCCAGGTGGTGAAGGAAGCTATAGAAGGGGCAAGTGGTGAAGGAGATAAGGATAAGGAGGTAGCTGACGCCTGGGAGCGTATGTGAGCAGTGGTCCGGGGTGCTGGACAACAGATAGGAGACAGGCGCTCATTGGGAGAGCTATTGTGGAAAACGGAGAGAGAGCATGCTAGGCAGAGGGATGAAGCAGCACGTAAGAGAAAGAGCGCTAATTTGATGCAGAAGTGGGGAAAGTAATTACGTACGCAGTTTTGGGCTAAATCGGGGGAAGCCCACGTATATGTTCAACAGATAAGTTGCAAGTAAAGATGTATAAAGCAGAAATAAGTACAAAGTAGAAGAGATCAAGTTAGCAGGGGTATACATAGAGCATTTGTGCATTTCCATAAAACGTCATTGACAGTAGTGGAAGTGCGGGTTGGTAAATTTAGAACTTAAAATCTTAATAATAAATCTTAAAATAATAATTAAATAATAATTAAATCTTAAAATAATGTATTTGAATAAAATATTGTGATTAATAGATTTTATGGATTATAGAGACTAAGTTTAGAGATAAAGGGTATTAAACCACATCTTTGTGAGAAAAATAACAGTTTATAGACAAGAGGTTTTAGTATATGTGTGCCCGTAGATAATTGGGTGCAGTGTTAGGGATTTTAGTTAGGAGAGGAAATAAGTAGAAAATAAATAATAATAAAAAATAACAACAAATAATTTAGAGCCACACATCAAGGTGAAGTAGCTACAGTCAGGGAGAGAATTCGAGAAAAAAAAAAAGAATAGAGCAAGGGTTGACTGTGAGGAACTCTGTTCATTTTTAGACAGGAAAACAGTTCAAGTGACAGTAGAGTGCAGAAAAGCATTAAAATGCAGGCCCCGGTAAAGGCAGCAGAAACACCAGTACAGCAGTTGGGGAGAGAGCACCCCCTGCTTAAAGCGAGGATAGAAAAGATGTCTAAAAAGTGGGGGAATAGAACAAAGGCCCTGGTAACTAAGTGGCCTAGAGGGGGCACATGGGATGTGGCAGTGTGTGAGGAGATGGAGACTCTGATAAAGTATCATAAGGCTAATAAGAACACAGAAAGGCGTAAAAAGAAAAGCAGTGAGGAACTGGAGGTACTGAGGTTATTTAAAGCAAAGGGAGAGGCCTGGAGAAGGAAGCAGAAAGCCATGAGAAAGGCACTAAATGAGAAGAAGGGGGGTGAGAAAGAAGAGATGAGGCAGGAAGAAATATGGCCACTGTCATATCAAAGTCAATGTCCGTTAGTGGAAGCCCCCCCTCCTTCATACAAGGGTCAGTTTCCAGTAATAGAGGGGAAGGTAGAATTCAGAGGTGAGGTGACACAGAAGGATGAAGGAAGTAGGGAGCAGAACGGAACGGCAAGTTGTTTAGATGGATACAGGGAAGTGAGTGCATTGCTGCGGCAGGCAGTGCAGGAAGGACTGCGAGGGAGTGAGAGAAGAACAGAAGGCCAGGCATGTGGGCCTGACAAACAAGGGAGTGAGGTAAAGGTGGGGTACGGAGCAAGTGGTACTAATGCAGAAGGGCTGGTGCATCTGCTGGACACCCCTAACCCTCCATCTAAAGGATGGAGTCAGTTTCAGGAGAAGGAGACAGAAACAGAGAGTGAGGAAGGAGTAGAGGAGGGTAATGCAGATCATAGAATAGTGAGAAGCAGGAGGGCTGTGAAGCCCCCCACCAGGTACACTCCGATGCTTCCGCTGAGGGTGAACGGAGCACAGACACAGTATGTGCCGTGGGCAGGACAGGATCTGGAGGGCCTGATTCTCAGACTCCCAGTTCTGGCAGAAGGGGCCGGAAAATGGATAAAAGCATTTGAGGAGGAAACTATGGGTCGGCTCCTGGCGATAGGGGACATAAAGGTGGTTCTGGCTTGCGTTTTTGGGGTAGACGGAATGGAGAGACTGCTGCGAAGCAGTGGCCTGGCAGCGGCGACAGGGACTCCTGTGAATGATGCATGTCACCTTGACGGTTACCGTGCTAACTGCTGGCATCAGCTGCGACTAATGTTTCCTCCATGGCTGAGTGTGGTTGAAATGAAGGTGGAGCCCATCAAGGAGGGGGAGAGCCCAGCTGCCTATCTGCAAGCTCAAGAAAAGCGGTGGCGCACTGAGAAGGAGCAGGACCTGCAGAATCTGGCATTCAGAGAGAGGAGAAGGACTTTGCTAAAGAGTGTGAGAGGGAACTGACAAAGAAATGGAATCAGATGCAGCTGGAGGAGCTGACCGCTAAAAAGAAAAAGTCCAGACACCAGTGGTCTCTCCAGACCCAAGCCCCGGGGGCAGCCTGTGGACAACCGACAGTCTCCTGTCGCTGGGGCCCCCCATGATACTAATTGGCCTCAGGTCCCTAATTGGAACAGAGTGAGTAGATACAATGGATGGGGGTTTCCTCAAAGGGCACCCATTTACCCACAAATTTGATGATCCCAGACTCTGGAGAGACTGGGGAACAGGGTGGTTCAGCTGGTGTGCTGGAGCTGTGATCAGCCAGGACACACCTGTATGTTCCAAAATCTTGTTTAGTGGAAGTTCAGATAGGTTACAAACATGTAAATATGCCCATACTAATAATAGAGCATATCCCAGTGAATTTGTCAGGCAGAGATGCTTTGTGTCAGCTGCAGATAGACATAAAATGTACAGAGGAGGGCGTAGAGGTGCTCAGTGGACAGTACAGCCTTCTGCGACAAAATTTGTTGTTCAATAGGGGACAGCATAGTTCATACGGGATTGAAGATGTTACTGATAAAGTTGGGGAAATTCTAGAACAGTGGGGCCCATTTATACAGGAACAATATAGCAATAGGCTGAATTGGACATAGAACAAACATACTTGTTTGTTGCGATGGAGAGATTTCAGTGTGAGGGAATGCAGGCTGCTACTGAAGGTGAGTTGGTGAGAGTCAGTGGAGTGAGCAGAGTATGTAGGAGACTTAAGAGGTCTGTGGCTGTGGAGCATGATAGGAGTGCAGTGTGAAGGGAAATAAAGTGTAGAGGAATGTTGGCAGGAGACAAAATGTGGAGGTTAGTTTATGATTTGTGTGCAGCGAAATAGTTAGTGGAGGATCAATCAGTGGGAGATCCCAGTCCTCACACCCTGCTAACAGATGTGCCACCCAGTGCAGAGTGGCTCACAGTTGTGGATTTGTAGATGGAATTTTTCAGGGTGTCCCTAACACAACAGTCACAGTTTTTGTTTGCGATCACCTATAGGGGTCAGCAGTTCATCCACGCGAGGATACTGCAAGGATGTGAACACATGCTTAGGGCAGATTTGGATGGATTGAATTTAAGAAGCACAGTGCTACAGTATGTGGGTGATCTGCTCTGTGTTATATACACAGGCACTGAAGCCGCCGTTGCTGAAGGTCTTAGCGAAAGGGGGGCTTGAGGTGCCCAAAGCTAAGCTGCAATACTGATAAGAACAGGCTGCATGCTTGGGGTGTGAGTTCAGCCACGGGAGGGGCCCTTATGAGGCCTCTGTGTGGACACAAAGGGGATGCTAAGGACTCTGAGGGTCTGTTTCACGACCGTGATGGATTTTTGGTTGTGCCTTTGTCGTGTGGTTGACACCTTAATAATGCATGTGCATGGTCTTGACCATTGTGCAAGGGGGGAGTGCTATGAAAAACAAGGTTTATGAGTTGAAGTTGTACATGGGGTGTCTAACTCAAATATGCAAAGTTATTTTCAAGCAGGAAGAGGGGAAAGCAAGACGGCAAGAGAAGAACAGACACAGGAGGTTTGCAGGCAGGGTATGCAGTGGTGGCCAGACAAGGTCAGGATTATGTAACCTTGAAGGCAGACAGACTGGGGGGAGCCCAGTCAGCCCAGAGAGTCGAGGTGATAGCGGTTATCGAGGCCCTGAAATTAGCAGAAGGGAAAGAAGTTACCATATACTCAGACTCAGCATATGCTGTAGGCGCAGTGCATGTGGAACTCAGCCAATGGCTGAGGGCAGGATTCTTGACCGCGGGAAACAAGCCAATAAAACACGAAGCAGAAATGAGGGAATTGGCAAAGGCCTTGATGCTTCCCAAAAAAGTGCCAGTGGTCAAGTGCAAGGGACATGAAGGGTTAGGAACAATGGTAGCGAAAGGAAATCAGGCCGCAGATGAGGAAGCAAAGAGGGTCGCAGGATACGTGGTGTCCAAACATATGATCACGGTAGAGGAGGAAGTTCACCCGAATTACAGACTGACCCTAGAGAAAGCGTTGGGATTGAGACATGCGTTCGGAACTGTGTATCATCCGCAGTCCCAGGGAAAAGTGGAGCGAATGAACCAAACAATAAAACAAAAATTGGCAAAAATCTGCGCGCAGACCAAAATGAATTGGGTTGACGCTTTACCACTGGCAATGATGTCAGTGAGGTGTTCCATAAACAGGGGGACCGGGTTCACCCCCTTTGAGCTCCAGACAGGCAGGCAGTTCCCAGGACCCCAGAAAGGGTTAACCTGGACCCCCGACGAGAAGGGGGAGCAAAATTCTAGAGCATATTATGATTGTTTGCAAGGTCTCGTTGCAGATTTCTCTAAACAGATCCAGGAGGCGAGACCAGAGAACCAGCCAGCCAAACCACACACGGCAGAGTGGGTCCTACTGAAAGTCATCAAACGGAAGTGGTCAGAGCCCAGGTGGACGGGCCCCTTCCAGGTTACGGAGAGGACGTCACACGCGGTTCGTCTGAAAGGCAAACGCGACACGTGGTTTCACTGGAGCCAGTGCGCGGCTGCAGAGGACCCAGGGAGAACCACAGCAGAGATCCAGGAGGCCCTGAGGGAAGGAATCCAGAACGTCAGTTTGGCTGAACTAGACGCAACTCAGGTCTCAACAGAAGGGGCAGAATAATCCCCTGACCTGAGCAACCAGAGCAGGGTAGTCCACCCCTGCTCCAACGACCAGAAAGAACAAAAGCACCTCATCCACCGCCAGACAACACTAGGACCAGGATGGAGATCAAGATAAAAAGGGGAATGTTGGGGGAAACAAGTGTGTTATGTGTGATGCTTAAAATGCTTAAAATGTTAATGATTAGTGGTTTGTGAGCCATGCCAGCCATGGACCCCGAAGGGGGGCCGCGCCTGTGGCGGGCTGGGAGTGGAATTTCCCTGAAGCTCAGGGTTTTTGCCCTCCTTCCTAGGCTGGATGGACAGATTGTGTGTGGAACTCTTTGGAGTCCTAAAGGGGGGAGTGTGCGCTATGTTTGGGGAAGAATGCTGTACTTACTTTCCCAATAACACAGCACCAGACGGCTCAGTGACCAGGGCACTCGAGGGTCTCCGGACCCTCTCCAAAATGATGCATGCACAATCCGGGATCAATAACATCTGGGATGCTTGGCTGACCTCGGCGTTCGGACAGTGGAAAGGCTTAATGAGCTCGCTTTTATTATCCTTTGCTACTTTTGCTGCGATTTTAGTTACTTGCGGGTGTTGTTGTATTCCCTGCCTGCGCGCACTGTCAGTTCGTCTCATCACTACCGTGATAGAGAAGCGGGATGACACCTATGCGCAGATGATGCCTCTCCTGTCTGTTGGGCCGGAGAGGGGCAAAGGTCATTTGGACAGCTTTGACCTACGACTCCCCCGCCAATAGGGTGATCTCCTTGCGGAGACCAAAAGGGGGAATGCAAAATTTCATAAATAAGGGAAAATATTACTAATCAGCATAATCAGGGTGATCTCCTTGCGGAGATCAAAAGGGGGAATTGAGGGAATAATTAATAAAATAAAGGGAATGATTCTATAAGGCTGTAATTAGTCAAAACAAGAACTGACTGGCGCGCCGGCAAGGCAAGGCTACCTATCGGAACAGATAGGGGGGGGCGACAGAGAATATCAGCGGCCCCTACTTATCTTTTAGCCTTCCAGAAGGCCAAGAACAGTACGAGCCGGCTGGAACCACACATGTGGTTGTCACGTACACGGAAGGTACCGAGAAAGGGGGGAGATGCCCAAAGGGCTTTAAAAGGGATACAACTGATACATATGGCAGAGCCTCCTCCTGTACATGCTGAATGTATGTCAGACGGCCGCTCCCGGATTGCAATCTGTCAGACAATAAACCGGTGATTTGCAACTTCTCCCCGTGTCAGCTGTGAATCTCTTCTCATCCACGGACCCGGTGGAGACGCCGTGCTCCAACAATGTGCATCCAAACTTCTTTAGGAGGCATTATAACAATATATCGATATGGAAGTGAAGTCGTTGCTGGGTTTTCTTAGTGATGGAGGTGGTGTTGAGGCTCCAGGAAAGGTCGTCAGTCATGTGCACACCTAGGAACTTCACGCTGCTGACGATCTCGACCGCAGACCCATCGATGTGCAATGGTGTGTGTGCCGCCGTCTTCTTCCTGAAGTTAACAACCATCTCTTTGGTCTTGTTGACATTGAGAGACAAGTTGTTGCTCTGACACCAGTCCAGCAGTTGTTTCACCTCCTCTCTATACGCAGACTCATCATTGTTGGTGATGAGACCTACCACTGTTGTGTCATCTGCAAACTTGATGATTTTGTTTGAACAGTACCGTGCAGTACAGTCGTGAGTCAGCAGAGTGAACAGCAGCGGGCTGAGCACGCATCCTTGTGGGAAATCAGTGCTCAGTCTGAGGACCCTGGAGGTGTTATTTCCTATGGAGACAGATTGGGGTCTGTCCGTCAGGAAGTCCAAGATCCAGTTGCAGAGAGGGGCGTTTATTCCCAGCAGGTCTAACTTGCTTACCAGCTTCTGAGGAATGACAGTGTTGAATGCTGAGCTGAAGTCAATGAACAGCATTCTGACATAAGTGTCCTTTTTGTCCAGATGGGAGAGGGTCAGGTGAAGGGCTGACGAAATGGCATCGTCTGTGGAGCGGTTTGGGCGGTAGGCAAACTGTAATGGGTCCAGGTTCTGCGGGAGTTGTATTTTCACATGCCTCAGTACCAGCCTCTCAAAGCACTTCATGATGATGGGGGTGAGCGCCACAGGCCGGTAGTCGTTGAGACAGGACACTGTAGGCTTCTTTGGCACCGGGATGATTTTGGTTGTCATGACCCGGCTCAGAGGCCATGGCAAAATCGAAGGACGCAGCGTTGAAAGCCAAAACACCACGTTGTCAGTCCCTTTGATGTGACTGATCTCCAGGCAATAGGACTGCAAAAAGAGAAACCATCTGATTAACCTCCGGTTAGGACAATGTAAAGAATTAAGAAATGTGACTGGATTATGGTCCGTAAAAACCAGGACAGGAGTACTACCACCAACATATACATCAAAATGCTTCAAAGCCAAAACCAATGCCAACGTTTCCTTCTCCACAACGGAATAATTCCGCTGATAAGAGTTAAACTTTCTGGAGAAGAAACTAACAGGCTTATCTATACCATGATCATCCTCCTGCACCAAAACGGCCTCAGCCCCCTCAAGGCTAGCATCCACAAAAAGTTTAAAAGATCGATCAAATCGTGGTGCCGCCAAAACTGGAGCCTCACAAAGAAGATTCTTCACCCGCCGGAAAGCCACATGTCAAGCAGGAGACCAAACAAACTTCTCCCTCTCCCTCAACAAGTTGGTAAGAGGGGCCACCACGGTTTTTACAAAAACCCCTGTAATAGCCCACTAAGCCAAGAAAACGCATCAACTCCTTTTTTGTTGTTGGTGCGGGAAACTGCTGAACAACTTGGACCTTGGCCTCAACAGGACGAACCTGCCCCTGCCTCACCACGCGGCCAAGGTAGGTCACAGTCGCCCTCGCAAACTCACACTTCGCGAGGTTGACTGTTAGCCTTGCCTCCGCCAAACGTGTGAAAAGTTCCCGCAGCCGGCGAATATGAACGTCCCAAGTATCTGAAAACACCACCACATCATCCAAATACACTGCACAGCCTTCCATATCACCGATAACACGATTCATAAGCCGTTGAAACGTTGCCGGTGCATTCCGAAGACCAAAAGGCATAACCGAGTAGGAATACAACCCTTTAGGGGTTATAAAGGCGGCAATCTCCCGAGCACGGTCTGACAAAGGCACTTGCTAATACCCCTTCAAAAGGTCCAGCTTGCTGACAAACCTTGCGGAGCCTACCTGATCTATACAATCTTCCATTCTAGGGAGAGGGAACAGATCAGGCTTAGTGATGGCATTGACTCGGCGAAAATCAGTACAGAAGCGTGGTGTTCCATCAACCTTTGGAACCAGCAAACAAGGCGATGCCCAACTAGATGAACTAGGCTCTGCTATGCCATTCCCAAGCATGTATGCAATTTCTCTATCCAAACATTTCAGTTTATCTGCATTGACACGATAAAACCTTTGCATTATCGGCTTAGCATCCCCAACCTCAATGTCATGTTCAATCAGATGTGTACGGCCCGGTATATCAGAAAACAGACAAGGGAAACTATGTATCAGATCCATCTAGAATGGAAGATTGTATAGATCAGATAGGCTCCGCAAGGTTTGTCAGCAACCATGCTTGCTAACTTTCAGCGGAGGCGGACGCACTTCTCTCCCTCTCCCTCCCCTTATCTTCCCTGCTTTGCTTCTCTCGTCTCGTCTAGTCTACTGTCTTACTGTCTATACTCGGGAGACCCTCTCAGCCCTGCTCTTCAAAACTAAGGAAATTATGGATTTGATCAACTGGTCTCTCAATGCAATTGACACCATCTTCTCGCAGAGGAGCGCAGGTTCGGGGGAACCTGACTGTCCTGCAGGAACGTACGCAGCTGGCTACACGATGGACGGATGGGAGAAGTGGAGGGTCGTGTGTCTGGCAGCTCTTTCCGTGGAGGACATCGAAGATATCTACCTATTCGGAACCTTGATAACGGGTCTTATGCTGATTGGATTAGGCATCGCCCTGGTTTATCGGAAATTGAAGAAAACGGTGACAGCCGCTCAAAACCCCTCTAGGCTGGCCAAATTGATTGACGGTCTTGGCAGAGCTGTTGGCGCTCAGACTATGGCTATAGATCGCAAACTGGATAACATCACAGTGTCTAATGACCGTAGATCTGATTACATCACCGTGACTATGGACCGCAGACTGGATAACATCACGGAGGAGCTCAAGGCTTTGCACAGGATTTAGACGACGGGGACCAGCGTGGACATTAGAGGAGCTGCGAAATTGCAGCTTCTCGCACGAAAACCCAAACAACCCTATTCTATCTTATTTTGGCTCCCCCCTAATCAGCACGGGCCTTGGCCAAGGCCTCTGCTGAGCTCAACAACTCCCCCCTGAAGAACAAGGCAGCGAGACTCTCTTGCATTCCTCTCCCCCAACCACAAGGACACCCTACCCCCATCCCACGCCTTTGCCGCTACATACCCCCAGCATGAACGAGCGGGTCCTTGTACAGCGCCGTCTGGCTGCAGGAACGGATGGCTGTTTGTCTATGCTGGACTACCTCCACCTCCCCATTCCCCACCCCTGTTGCAAGTCTCGACTTTGGTGTTGTGAGCTGTGGTGACTATGTGCTTATTGCTGAGGTGTTTTTTTTTTCTCTGTTCCTATATTGTACTCCCTACTGGAGTACAGTCTGGGGGCTGTTTTTTTTATTCACCTCCACTCTCCTCGCGTAATCTTGTTTCTCTGAGTTTTCCTATAGTCCCCTGTCTTCCTGACCTGTCTACCCCCTACGTGTGTTGTATATGTATGGTCGGGTTGATGGCCAATATTTCGCTGGTACTTGTGACTAGTGACAAGGTGTATTGCAACAGCAATAAAGGGTTTCATCAATCAATCAATCAATCAATCAATCAACTCAGTCAAACGCAATGTGGGCAAGTGTGCCAACGACACACCAAGATTAGAGAGAGCCTCAGAATTTTTTAAACGGCCGAACCGGAATGCCTGCTCAGGCATCATACATTCGTCAAGCCGCTCCTCATCACTAGCAGTAAACAAATGAACAGGCCCAGCGACACAAGCCGCTTGTGGAACATTACCCAACTGGGTTCCACAAGATGGACGGGTGTAGAACGATTTCATCATATTAACATGGCAGAGCTGTGTGCCTTTCCTACGCCCAGGTGTAGAGATTAAATAATTCTCTTCAGACACCTGTTTTACCACCACATATGGCCCCGAAAACTTTGCCTGAAATGGGGACTGAAGAGTGGGAAACAAAACCAACACCTGATCCCCTGAAGCGAACACCCTACGCTCCGTTTGTCTGTCATACCAGGACTTCATTTTTTGTTGCGACCTGCCCAACTTTTCTTTTGCCAGGGTACCTGCCAAATAAAGACGATGACGAAACCCATTAACAAAATCAATCAAATTCTTTGGAGGTGTCACCTCCCTCCAGGCATTGGCCAGGACCGCTAACGGGCCCCGCACAGAATGAGCAAACACAAGGTCATTCGGGCTAAACCCCAAACTCTCCTGTGTTACTTCCCTAGCTGCCAGCATTAACCAGGGTAACCCATCCTCCCAGTCCCTACCCAACTCTGCACAATATGCACGAAGGAGAGACTTGAGCGTTTGATGAAAACGCTCCAACGCCCCTTGACTTTGGGCATGGTAAGCTGAAGCTCGGTTATGTTGAACACGAAGCTGTTTTAAAACCTGAGCAAACACATGGGACAAAAAATTTGAACCTTGATCCGATTGGATAATTTTGGGGATACCAAAAATGGAAATAAACTGCGATAGTGCACGCACTACTGCCCTAGCCGAAATAGTTCGCAGCGGGTACGCTGCCGAATATCGAGTGCTCTGACACATAATAGTTTAACAAGTAATTAGCACCAGACTTAGAACACGGCAGCGGTCCCACACAGTCAATTATCAGATACTCAAACGGTTGGCCAATAACAGGAATGGGATATAACGGGGCCGGCCTTAAAACTTGATTCGGCTTACCAGTTAGTTGACACGTATGACAAGTCTTAACATACGCAGAGACATCCCTTTTCATACGAGGCCAAAAGAAATGTCTCAACAATCGATCATAAGTCTTCCGAACCCCAAAATGTCCCGACTCATCATGAGCAACCTGTAACACAGACTGACGTAGCCTAGCTGGTAAAACAAGCTGAAACACAGGATCCCCAATAAACATACCTGTATGCGAAACCCATTTTCTCACCAACATCGAACCCTGAAGAAAATATCCACAGGCACTGTCCCTCATTTCACTCTCAGGTCGCACCAATTCAAACAACCCAGCCAGTGAAGGATCAGCCTGCTGTTCCGCAACCAACTCACTACGGGCCAGAGGCACCGGAAAGTCAGTCAAAGGCAGAAAAATCCTGCCCTCACCAGGCTGAGGCTGACGCTCAGACTTCACCCGCGCCATAGCACGGGTTACCACACAGGCCGCAAAAGTCTCAGGAAAGTTCCGCGCACATTCATCTAACCCTAACGGCAGTTGAGGCACACAATCCACCACCAGAGGTGGAATAACATCAGGCCAGACCCGAGCACCCACCAGGCCATTCCCGAGAATCGCAGAGACCCCCTCAATGGGCAGTGCGGGGCGAACGGCAAGTGCAACCTCACCCCGCAACAAATCACAATCAAGCATTACTTTATGAAGGGGCACCCGCAGAATGTTCAAACTCATTCCTTGAACGGGTACCGACCTGCCCAACGCAGAAGCATTAGATAAAGGCAACACACCAGCTTTAATAAAAGAATCAAAGGCCCCTGTGTCTCTTAAGATTTTAACTGGCACTTTCACATCACTGCCTACCATAGATACAACCCTTGATCTAATGAATGGCAAATAAGAGTTAAACGCAGCGCCACATGAATGTTTTAACGGTGCTTTAACATCAATCGCAGCAGGCGTTTCAACATCACCAGGTGCAGCCAAGCCAACACCCTTAGGACGCGAAGCTAAAGGATGTTTGTTTTTACTAGACTTAAGTATAAAGCAGTCAGCCTTCCAATGCCCCCGTTTATGACAGAATTGACAAATCTTATCGGCCTCACCGGACCCACTAGGCCCCCTACCAGGCAGAAAAGATCCGTTTGAATGGCCAAAAGCCTCGGCGGGTGCGCTCCCCCCACCACTCGATTGAAATCGGCGCTCAACGAAAACGTTCTGATGGATCAACATATAATCATCAGCTAAAGCGGCTGCTTCAGCTGCCGTGCGTGCCTTCTGCTCACAGACATAAGTAGCAACATGACGAGGAACAGAGTTTTTAAACTGTTCCAGCACCAACAAATCGCAAAGAGCATCAAAATCTGTGACCTCAACCGACATACACCAGCGATTAAAATGCATTGTCAAATCACGTGCAAATTCCAGATGACTCTGTTTTGGACCTCTTTTCCACGATCTAAATTTCTGCCGATAATGTTCAGGGACTCGCTCATAAGCCCTCAACACGGCTGATTTTACCTTGTCATAATCCTGACTGTCGTCAGTCGACAAAGCCGAGTACGCCTCTTGCGCTTTACCCGTTACAACGCACTGAAGCATTAATGCTCGAGCGGCATTGGGCCAGCTTCGAGCATCAGCTAAACGTTCGAACAAAAGAAAAAATGTGTCAGGATCACTTTCGGAAAATTTAGGCACCAAGCGCAAATTTCCCCAGACATCGAAATTAATTGGATCTGACAAATCAACACTCGACTGTGAGCCAGAGCCTAACCTAGGTACCGGTGGCACATTACCCTCACGCATGACCTGCAATTTGTGTTCTAAATCCAAACGTGTCTGTTCCGTCTCCTGACGCAACTTTTCAAGTGCCAAGTCTTTTTCCAACGTGGCGTTTACCTTTCATGCTCTATCTGTAACAACAATAACTCTTTACGTTGGTCGAAACTCAAACCCTCTACCGACATAGAAAAAGGGGAGGAAGCACGAACAGGTTTATACTCAACTAAAATCCCGGCCGCAACCAAATTACTTTTAACAATTGTCCTCACCTTATCCTTCACAAACTGACTGCTTACATCAAGCTTATAATATTCCGCTAATTTAAGCAGCTGCTCTTTGGTATACAGATCTAACATGTCCTCCGACGGAGAAGCAATAAACTCTTCCACCGTCGGCATTGTACAACTGTGCGCAACGCTAGAGGCTAAAAGCAAGTGCGTAACTCCCTACACAAACCCCCCAACCTACCCACCAAAGACGCGACCAATTTCTTCATGCAGTTACTAGCGGTGGGAAATTAAGTGCAAGAACCCAGTAGGGAGAAAAAGTAACCAGAAACTGGCGACTCCTCTCACACCATGGAAACACTCCCGAGACAACTGCTCTAACCGCTTTCACCGCAACACCAAACCCACCCCCGACGCAGTCCAAAAAGGACAGCGCTACTCCACTAAATCACGGACATACCTTACGTACCACCGCCAACTTACAATACACAATACCAAAGTCAGACACTTACTTGCCTCAATCGTTGCGCACAGAAATCGAGCTTTCAAAAGGCATTTAACCCATACAAACACACTGCGTCTCTACAAACAAGGAAACCTCCCCCCTCCGTCCAAAAAAAAAAAAAAAAAGAAACGAAAGATCCCGGACGAGCCCCCATTTTGTCATGACCCGGCTCAGAGGCCATGGCAAAATCGAAGGACGCAGCGTTGAAAGCCAAAACAATTTATTACATTAACTACTACATATAAGACAATCAACTAAGAGGGTCTACATTGCCAACAAAAGTGTAACAAGGAGCACATAACGAAGCAAACAATGAGAAGTAGAAACAAAAAAGCCTCCCAGATGGTGAAGTAGGAGTGGTTTTAAGGAAATTAGGACACCGGGCCCAGGTGTCACCAATTCCACAAAGGGGCTGCGGCCGCACCTACAAAACACAAAACAAAACAACCGCAGGCAAGGCCAGCAGACCATCACATGGTGGTTTTGAGACAGGTGGGGACCACAGTTAAGCTCAGAGATGAGTTGAAGATGTTTGTCAAGATGTCCGCCAGCTGATCAGCACACTCCCGTAGCACCTGAGCAGGTATGTTGTCAGGTCCTGCTGCTTTCCGTGGGTTCACTCTGCGAATAGTTGTTCTGACGTCGCCTGCAGAAAGCCGGAGTGCGTGGTCATTCGGCGATAGAGTCATCTTCTTTAATGGGTCCTTGATCTCTGTCTTAAAACGTGCAAAGAAGTCATTCAGCTCATCTGGTAGGGAGGGCTCACTGCTGCAGGCCTGACGTGCTGGCTTGGAGCCTGTGATGGTCTGGATGCCCTGCCACATGTGCCGCGTGTCCTTTGTGGATGTGAAGTGTCTGTTGATTTTCTCTGCATAAGCCCGCTTTGCCTCCTTGATGGCCCGTGACAGGTTGGCTCTGGCTGTAGAATAGGCCTCTTTGTCTTCCAACTTGAAGGCAGAGTCCCTGGTTTTCACCGGGTTGCGCAGCTCAGCAGAGAACCAGGGTTTATGGTTTGGTCGGGTGATAGTGGTCTTGGAGACGGTGACATCCTCAATGCACTTGCTGATGTAGCTAGTGACTGAGTCCGTGTACTCTTCCAAGTATTCATAGGTGGATGCTTCTCTGAACATCTCCCGGTCTGTGCAGTCAAAACAGTCCTGAAGGGCAGAGATGGCCTCCTGGGGCAATGTTTTCACATCTCTGATGGCTGGTCTGATCTGCTTGACAATGGGTCTGTAGGCTGGGGTGAGAAGTATGGAAATGTGGTCTGATTGTCCGAGGTGGGGGAGGGGTGCAGCCTTGTATGCCCGCTGGATGTTTGTGTAAACAAGGTCAAGCATATTGTTCCCTCTTGTTGCAAAGTCAATGTTCTGATGAAATTTTGGTAGAACTGACTTAAGTGAAGCTTTGTTGAAATCCCCCGTGACAATGAAGAAGCCGTCCGGGTGGACTGTCTGTAGATCGCTGATAATCTGGTAGAGTTCACCGAGTGCACCACTAGCTTTAGCATTAGCGCTAGGCGGGATGTAAACAGCAATGATGATCACCGCAGTAAACTCTCTCAGGATGTAAAACGGTCTGCATCTGACTGCTAAAACCTGCACGAGTTCCGAACAGTGCACAGAGACGATTGCAGAATTTCTACACCAGCTGTTATTGATGTAAACACACAGCCCGCCGCCGCGCGTCTTCCCCGATGAGGTGTTCTTCTCGGCGCGGTAGCTGGTTAGTGCGTCCAGCTGGATAGCGGAGTCCGCGATGCCGTCATGCAGCCACGTCTCTGTAAAAATAAAAACACAACAGTGCCTTATCTCATTCCGGGCGGTCAGGAGCAGTCGTACGCAGTCCAGTTTATTGTCCGAGGAGCGAACATTGGAGAGGAGAAGCGATGGCAGCGCCGGTCGGCTATGGTTAGCTTTTAGCCTAGCATGGATGCCGGCTCGCTTACCATGCTTCCGCTTCCTCGCACACCGCTTTCACCGAGCTTCCGGATGGTTGCGTGGTCCTGGTGGTACCGCAGTCCGTTTGATCGGGGCTCGGAGAATGCCGAGGCGATGCAGTTGTTCCAGCGTTTCTCTATCTGGACGAGTTTTTTGGCGTTTTCTAATATGCAGCAGTTGATGAAGGTCATAAGTGTGTTTGTCCATAGTTCTGACGCATGTTCTAACCATTTTGAAGCGGAACAAAACACAGTAAATCACGAAAATTGCACCAAGGTTGGAGCCCGGTGTGGTTGCTGCGTCCTAGCGCGCCGCCATCTTAACATCTATCACATCGCTTCAGCATTTCGAAATATACCACCTTTTCCTCCCCTTCAGACCTGTCTGGCCAGGCTGTGCGGAGACGGCAGGGAGCTGCCAGTTCTCCTACTCCACAACCCCAGCCTGCCCCTCTGCTCCCTGCATCAGTCTTGCATGCCGCCTTACCTGCCCTACTCACACCTTGACCACCCATAGCCCCCCGCAGACACAGCAGAATCCCTTTACTGTCCCACTGACACCTGCATCCACTCTTTCATGATTCAAGATTCAAAGCATTTATTGTCATATGTACAGTAGAAAAGTACATTTCTCTGTGCAATGAAATTCTTTTTGCTGTCCACACAAAAATGCCGAGGTACAATATAATACAAAAATAAATACTTTTAAGTGTAATGTGCAAAAGAGCTTAATGTGCAGAAAACATACAGTATGAGGTAGTATGGCATGGTATGGTAATATGGTAGTATGATGTCCATTGTTCATTCTCCTGTCGGCTGTTAAGCAGTCTGATGGCAGTGGGGAAGTAGAAGTTGTTAAGTCGGGAGTTTCTAGATTTCACACTTCTGTATCTCCATCCTGAGGGCAGAAGTGTGAACAGTCCGTGTTGGGGGTGTGTGGGGTCTTTGAGATTACTGTCTAAAATATACAGGACACTTTCTACAATGGATGATTCAATATCCCTTCCTATTGCAAAATGGGAGGCAGATTTATCAATCAGCTGGGACCACAATTTCTGGTCTAAGACATGCTTAAAAACCTTTGAACTGATTAGAAGTCCCAATTTACAATTAATACAATACAAAATCCTGCATAGAGTGCACTATACAGGGCATCGGATGTTCAGGATGGGTTTTACATCTTCTAACAACTGCTCACACTGTCAAGGGGATACACCTGACAATTACATACATGCTCTTTGGTTCTGTCCACCTGTTCAGATGTTTTGGCGCAGGATTTGTGAGGACTTATCAAAGTGTCTGAAATGTACCATTCCAGCCTCTCCTTCAGTCTGCTTGTTGGGTGACTTAGATGGTGTCACTACCGAGATTAACACAACCCACATGGCTTTCACCGCTTTATGCATTGCTAAGAAGACTGTCCTCATGAACTGGAAAAATAAAAATAACCTTAATATCAACCAATATAGAGAGAGTTTGCTGGACCATATTAGTCTTGATACAGCTTCTGCCGCCACATTAGACCAATCTCTCTGGGCTCCTTTGATCAGCTCCATCACCTAGTGGCGGTGGGGGGTCGCAGGTTTGTCCCGCTTCGGTCTTTGTTGTTGGTGTGGGGGGGGGCCTATGGGCTTGGGGTGTCTGGGGGTTCCCTGGGGGGGGGGGGTTTCTGGGGGGGTTCGGCGCTGGGACTGCGGTCCTGGCCTGGATGGGGCTTTGGTGGCTCTTGGGTGGCGTCTTTCTGGTGGCTGCATGCAGCGCTGCTGGGGTAGCCTGTGCCGGCGGACGTAGGGTACCAGCCTGGCGGCCGTGCTGCTCCTGGGTGGGTCCGGGGCGGGCTTGGGGTTCTGGGGGCGCTCTGCCTCCGGGCTGGGGTTCCGGCTGGGCTGGGGGGGCTTGGGTCCTGGTGGGTGGGTCGCCGGGGTGTGGGCTGGCGCGTGCACTGGGGCCCGGCCCCGGCGCGGGGACCTTCGGCGCATTGGAGGGGCTGGGGGCCTCTTTAGCTGGTGGGGAGGTTGTTACCATCTGCCCGCAGGTGGTCCCTGCCTTAGGGGTATCCACTCTGCGGGGGTGGGGTGGAATCCAATAGAGTAGGAGAATGGACCCAACCTGGGTGTCTGTTGTCTTATGTAGTCTGGGAGTTGACTGAATGGTGGGGTGGGTGTAGTTTTTCCCTCTGTGGTGGGGTCTGGTTGGCTGCCCCGGGCTCTGTGGTGCCCGGTGGTGCCGCTGCTCTGGGCCCCCGGACTGGATGGGCCTCGGCTCTCCCGCCCTGGGTGGAGTTCGGGGAGCGGGGGTGCTTATGGGGGTCAGCGGGGGGGCTGGCTCCAGAGGGGGGGTACTTTGCCCCCCCCCGATCCTTTCCTCCCCATCCCTAAATGCTTCCCTCCTCCCGCTCCGTCACCCCAACACACATATAGGGCTTTGAGGTGCAGGTGCGTCGCTGGGATGCAGGGGAGGTATTCCTCCTCTGTCCCCCCGTGGCCACCTGTGTCTCAATCACACATCACAACTTAGACACTCTCATTACTTACTCTCTCATGACACATACATTTAGGGCCTTGGGGGTGGGCACAAGGAATGGCGTCCAGAGGGCGGTCTGTTCATTCAGCCTTACCTCTGGTGCCAGTGCCCACTTCTCAATTTTAAGTTGCACATAGACATTGAGGGTTCTGGGGAGGGGCCGAGCTGACACCAGCTGCTGATTGGCAGAGGGTGGTTAGCACCATGCCCTTCCCCTGTTTTAAAGCACTTTAGAACAACACGCACCAACACCACATATGAGCGGGCGGAGGGAAGCATGGGGTCTTTTCACGCCCCCGTTCTCTGTTCACCATCTGGGGCCGGGGGCTGGGAGGAGCTGGCCGTCCGGTCGGGGTCTGGGCTGGTGGGCTTCTCGGCTGCTGTGGGGTCCGGGGTGGTCTTCTTGTCCCCATGCCAGAGGAAAAAAGGGATCCATCTCCGAGGTCTGGTGGCGGATTGCCCCTCTGGGGGCGGTGGTGCCTAGATCTCGGAGTATAGAGTATATATGGGGAGTGTGAGTGTGTGTACGGCGTTCATTTCTGTGTCTTCATGTTGGGCGAATGGGTGAATATTTGTTTATGTGTGCATGAGGGTGGGAACGTATGCTTGTGTATGTGTGTGCCTGTCTGTCTATACGTATGTGTCAGGTTGGGTCTTAGACTCCACCTGAAATAACATCTCAGGCTCTATTACCCCCCGCCACACTCCCTGCTGGTGGATGAGGCCCCCGGCCGCCGATGCGTTGGTGGTTCTCGATGTCTGGGGCTGGATGCTCTGGTGTGTGCTGGCTCACTCTCGGCGGTTGCCTGCCAGGGCCTGGCCCTTCCGGCTCTGTCGGGGCCCTGGCTGGGGGGTGGGGGGGCCCTTGGATCTCTGGGCCCGGGGTCCGGTCTGCCCTGGTGTGGCCGGCCGCCGGCGGGGCCTGCGTGCTCGTCGCCACGGCCCCCTGGGGCTCCTGTGATGTGGCTGCCGGATGGCCCCCCTCCGGAGCGCTCCTCTGCCCTTTTCTCGGTGGGGGCTGCAATTGTCCCTGCGTTGGTCCTCCTGGGGTTCCCGTGCCCTGGGGGGCCTCTGGATATCTGGGGCCCGGGTCTCCCCCGGGTCGACTTCATGTCCTGGGTGGGCGGGGCTGTGGCTCCCCACACACACTACTAGACAATTACTTGGAGAAACCTTAGGAACACCAGCGCGCTGACACACAGGTGTGCACACAGGTGCTCACGGACACGTGCTCACGGACAAACACTGTATTGATCGGCTGTTGGGCATGGGTTGTAAGGCTGGTTGTGTGTGCTGTTCAACAACATTTAACGTTTGATGGTCGTTGTGATTAGTACAGATGTTGTATGTTGACTTTCTCTTTTCAACAGACATGGAAGCAGATTATCTGTTTTGTTTTTTTCTTGGTTTTTTTTGTTTTTTTTTTTGTTTTGTTTTTTTTTTCTGTTTTCTTTCCATTCCTCTCTCTCCCTCTCTCTCTCTTCCCTCCTTCTCCTTTGTCCCCCCCCTCCCTCTCCTTCTTTTGAGGAAGTAAATAAAAATATAAAATAAAATAAAAAAGAAATAAATAAATAATAAATAAATAATAATACATAAAAAAAATTAAAAAATTAATAAATAAATAAATAGATACAGTCCCCCGCAGGGGGGGGGTGGAGGAGGGAATATTAAAAAAAAAAAAAAAAAAAAAAAAAGAGAAGTCCTGATGATCTTCTCTGCAGTCTTCACCACTCTTTGCAGGCGTTTGCAGTCCATAGCTGTAGTGCTGCCGTACCATGCGGTGATGCAGCTGGTCAGTGTGCTCTCCACGATACAGCTGTAGATGTTGCTGAGGATCTTGGTTGACATACCAAACTTCCTCAGCCTCCTCAGGAAGTACAGCCACTGTTGAGCCTTCTTGACCAGCTGTGTGGTGTTCAGTGACCAGGTGAGGTCCTCACTGATGTGGATGCCCAGGTGTGTAAAGCTGCTCACCCTCTCCACTTCAAGCTCCTGGATGAACTGTGGCTGATGAGGCCTCCTCCTCTTCCTCATGTCCACTATCATCTCCTTTGTCTTGTCTGTTTTGAGGGTGATGTTGTTTTCCTCATACCATGACAGCAAACTGGCCATCTCTCTCCTGTAGGCCGCTTCGTCCCCTCCAGTGAAGTGACCAATCACTGCAGTGTCATCCACGAACTTCAGAATGATGCTTTTTTTGTGGGAGGCGACACAGTCGTGGGTGAACAGGAAGAGGATGGGGCTGAGGACACAACCCTGTGAGATGCCAGTGTTTGTGGTGATGCTGGCTGAAATCCTGTTGCTGATCCTGACAGACTGAGGTCTGCCTGTCAAAAAGTCCAGGAGCAAGTCACAGAGGGTGGGGTGCAGGCCGAGTGTGGTCAGTTTGTGAATGAGTTTGTGGGGGATGACCGTGTTGAAGGCGGAGCTGTAATCAGAGCATCCTGATATAGTAGTCTTTGATTTTCAGGTGGGAGAGGGAATAGTGAAGGACAGCAGCAATGGCGTCTGATGTGGACCTGTTGGGCTGGTAGGCATACTGCAGGGGGTCCAGAGTGTCTGGGATGTTGCTCTGGATATGGGCCAGCACCACTGTCTCAAAACAATGATTGGAGTGAGTGCTACTGGTCTGTAGTCATTCATGCAGGTGACTGTGCTTTTCTTAAGGAGGGCAGACGCCCCGGCAACCTGCCCAGCTTAATGATTTGGAGCCGGAGCACCGAGTGGAAGGCAGCTGAAGCCTCGGCCAGGACACAGGGTCTCCCCCTCCCACCTCCTGTGAGCCATCAGCTCTACACCTACAAGCAGTTTGGGCACAGAAGGTTCAAAATTAATTCTGTGGAAAGACAGAAGGGAAGAAATATGAAGAGTTGAAGGCACAGCACAAGGAATCACATTAATTAAATGCTTTTTACAATTAATTAAATTTTTATAATTGGTTTCTTTTGTTGTGTAATTTAAATTAATCATTGATGTAATAGATTATTATTATTGCATTTTTATACAGTTTATCTAATTTGTATACATAAGAAATATATATTATAATATTTTGCTGAAGTAAGGTGTTTATAAGACTTTGTTTCCGAATTAAAAGCTAAGTAAGTTATTTTTGCAGTTATTTTCAGAGCTTCGGCTGGAGCTGGATTTGGACCCACGAGCTCTTGGTCCAGAGCCCAGTGTTTCAGCCCTATGCAGACGTCTGGAAGGGGCAACGGCACTGGGGTATGTGGGGCCTATAACCCCTGCCTGTCTGACAAGTCAGCTTCAGAGCGACAAATCCGACCATCCTTGGTGAATTTCAAGGGCCCTCATGGCAAGTGGGGCCCTGCTGGGGCCCCTATGGGGGCCATGCTAATCTTCTCTCTATCATTCCATTTTTAGTATATGTGCTGCCATAGCAAGCAAAATGCTTCTGTTTCTACATGTAAGTACATTTATAAGTGTTACGATCCCCAGCTTCTCACAATCTACACAGATCATAACCCTTTAATGCATCTTTTTAGTGAGTCCAAAGCTATTTTGCCCATGGCCTCTGCAACAACTGAGCACTGGGTCTAACTTAATGTACAAGGCAGGGATAATGTACAAGGCAGGGAGTGAACAAGCAAATACATATTTATTTAATCATCTCCCACTTCCAGAGAGCCCTGACACATAACCACCACCTGACGCTGTGTTTCTGCTGGATAGACTGTCAAATTCTCCAGTGACGGCAAAGCAAAGCAAATCAGCAAATCAATGTGGAGGGTGAAAGACACAGTAAAATGGTATGTGATGCAGGACTGGACATGAATGCTCAACATAGCAGAGGAATGCCAAACATTAAGAGGAGGTGATTCAAAGTGCTGATACAGGCAAACCGCTCTAACAGGTCCATCAGGCTCAGGTGTGCAGGGATTCCAGTGGGGGGGGGGGGGGGGGTGTGGCCAGGCTGGGTGTGATGTAATGGAGGCTTCACTGATCCAACAGCGAATTACTTCCTACTGTGCTGAGCTGCTATTACAGTCCATATGTAAAGATACAGGACATCTGTGTAAATTCAAAGCAGCCGATTACTGTAATATGGAATCATCACATTAGACTGTGTTAATTATGAATTTTGCATTAGGCAATGAGAGTAATGTAAAGAATGGGGCACATTATATCAAAAACTATATAGACCTCAGCATGAGGAAACAAAATTCTCATTAGTTTGTGCAGACAAAACACTATATATCCCTGGCAAGAGCCTCCCATTTTTTATTTATTTCAGGTGTAGGATAACACACACGCATACGACAGGGCTGAGATTCCAGGTGGCCTGAGACAAGGCCTAGCCTGGTATGAGAGGTACTCGCTGGCCTAGGTCACAAACTCAGACATACATACGCACACAAACACACACACACACAGATAACCAGGGAGGCCAGCATTCCTGCTTTTATGGCCCAAAGATTTAGGGACCTACGGACAGTAGAATGGACCTCAAGGATAGGGGCCCCTCAACTTGGCACGCGACCCCCTCCCCATCTGTCCAGCCTTACAAACCACAGACTGACCCAACACCCTAAATGAAGCTCTCTTTTTAGTTTGGCTTGTGTATATCCTGTATATTTGTTTACTCATTATTGCTAGTCTCAATATCCAAATAGGTTATGTTTGTTTGTGTCCTTAGACAATGTAAGTGTTTTATGTGCCACCCTTATAACCGTGTTTCACAGAGTACAGTATCACCTATTTTACCCTTCTCACTTGAACCATTATATAAATATGGATAAATATATATGTATAGTTACCCTTGCATACATGCTCTCATGGTTATCCCAGAGGAATCGTGAAAGTTGAATAATGTAATCAGGTATCTTAGTGGGTCTCCGAACTATCAGAGGTCTTTTCTTTCTTTGTCTAACAATCCCCCCTTTTTACCTTCCTCTGTGGCCCTTAACTGATCTTTGTGATCCGTTAGCACTTCTTTGTCCTGTACTACTCTGTGTTAAAAGACTGGTTTAATGTATATATTATCAATCATGGAGAGCAGATCATTGGAATAAGCCACACCAACCGAAATATGTCGTTCCCAGATGTTAAATTTAAATTGGTATTGCAACAAACTAATGGCCATGCCTACCTAAGGGTAAGATGTGCTGTTTGGATGTGAATATGTAATGTAATGTCTGTACAATTTACCCAAAGTGTAACATCTGTTGATGTGCAATCCAAGACACCTATACCGTATACTGATGTGAGCCATTAACATGCACAATGTAAGCAATTGTTAATTAATTAATACAGATGGTATGAGGTGTGAACCTCCATGCTGTTATGGCATCTTTGGTGTCAAACTGATGGAAAATCACTCCTGAATTCATATCTGGTGACTGCTTACCATGAAATTGCATGTATCAAAAGTTACACCAGTTTAATGAAAATCATCGGTAAAGTGGAAAGCCCGCCAACTAGATGGCCAGCCATTGGTTCAGGTGTTGGATTCCTGGTCATCCATATTCGTGAACTTTTGGCCATAAAACCTAGAACCTCAGAGCAAAGCAAGAGAAGGAAGCAGAGCAAGCAGTCCGGAGAAGAACAGCCCGGGAGTAGCCCTCCAGAAAACATCAAGAGATCTCCAGACCACCGCAAAGCCCAGTAAAGAAGCCGTCCTGAAGCCTGCCAGTGAAGGCCTGCCACCCAACAGAGAACTGCAACCAAGACAAAGCCTTTCACCTTAAAGCTTCACAAGGAGAGAGAATCCAAGGGGCTCCACTCCAACAACCGCTCCAAACGCTGCGCCTTCCTGAGTGCCATCATCCCGTCAGCTCATCAGGTCTGCAACCAACTGCCAAGACCCCTGCCCCCCCACTCTGCAACCAAGTAAACCAACTTCCTTTCATTCTAACAACCTAAGTGTTCTGTTTAGTCTGCTTTTTGACTTTAAGGTCATGTTTCCACAAACTGTGCTTGCTTTGCAGAACAGTATTTCCCTTTTAAGGTTACCCATTTAAATCTGGTCACTGCGTTTTCATATTACATTCTGTTTGGTTCTATTCCATTATTTTGTGTTTGTTGTTTATGTTAAGTCTAATGTCTGTCTTATGTTAGTTGTAGTGTTTGTTAGGAATAAATGCATGTCTCTCTGTGCCTGACTATCTGTGCGTGACTGTCTGTGCCTGTGACTGTCTGTGCGTGACTGTCTGTGCCTGACTCTCTGTGCGTGACTCTCTGTGCGTGTGAGGGTCGCGTTTGATAACACCACAAATTCAGTGTAACTTAGAGGGCATGTGGAGTTATCTTATTCCCGTATGATGAGTCGCATAGGTATAATTATCTGCAGGGATGTTTTTCTGAAAACAGATGGTTTATAATTCCGGTTTGGAGCCAACAAAGGATACAGGTATACAAGTATAGAGTTTTAAATGTTTTGTCTGGCTAGCTAACAGGAGGTATGATCATGAACAGATTTAGCAGTTGTTTGTTTCAGTTACTCGTTTGAATGCAGTTGTTTACTGTTCAGGCTCAGTGAATCAATACTATTTTGAGGTTATAATTGTGTTCACTTTGCATTTTTGCATGAGCGGCTTGTCGGTACCCTATAGGTGGGCAAGACAATAGGTTATGTGTGAACCGGATACATAGTTACTGTACCACACAGGGTAAGCAAGATGTGGGGTTTTTATTGCATCCCCAAGTGCAAAAATCAAACTCCACCTATAGTAACCACATAGTAACCCAAGATTCTCTCAGTCTGTCATGCTTAAAAACAGCCCCCCCATCTGAAGAAATCCTGCATTCAGCTTAATATAGGAATATCAAAGACTCTTTCACCAGCCCAGCTGTGATCACTCAGGTTCAGCCATTGAACAGTTTTGTCTCTCAGAAAACCATAACTACCAAGGTAACCTGGTTAGTTTTCTACTAGCAACAATACTAACCATTTAAACAAAAGTTACAGGATAACAAGGCAAAGGATAACAGGCCCTCTTTTTATCCTAACCTTACTGATAATTAGCTTCATTTAAATCCCAGATTATAGTTTAAATTATCATGCCAGAGTTAAAGAGTATGTGGCATTTTGCTCCATGTTCATTTAACTGTGAGAACATTGTTAAAAACCCAGGTCCCAGATTTTCAAAATTTTATTCCAAACTTACATTCAAAGACAGACATTTCCTGTCTTGCTGTCCTAAAACATCCATCTGAAGATACAGGGTTTACCCAGACTGGTAGACTGTCAAACACTCACATACTCGAAGGATAAGGAAAGTGATCAGCTTCCCATCTCTGGTATGCAGAAGGAAACCCACCTTACTCATGACACAGTCTACTGTGTAGTGAAGCAACAAATAGATAGATTAGATAGATTAAGTAGGTACGTACGTAGGTAGGTAGATCTAGCCAGGCAGCTAGAGATTGCTCTGCTCTCCATGAACATCCCTCTCCCCAAGCCTAGCCTGACAACAGCCACCCCTCTACCTGAGCCCAGGCAAAATGAGCAAGAGTCTGCAGAACCTCCTTCATACCTGAGGTTGTTCACCTTTTCCTCCCCTCCAGACCTGCCAGTTCTCCTACTCCGCAACCCCAGCCTGCCCCTCTGCTCCCTGCATCAGTCCTGCATGCCCCCTTACCTGCCCCACCAACACGTCAACCAGCCATAGCCCCAGAGAAATATGAAGAGTTGAAGGCACAGCACAAGGAGCCGTATCAATTAAATGCTTTTTACAATTAATTACATTTTTATGATTGATGTTTCTTATGCTGTGTAATTTAAATTTATCTTTTATATAATATATTATTATTATTGCACTTTTATACATATATATTAGTGCTGGGCAACGATTAAAATCTTTAATCGTGATTAATCGCATGATTTGTCTGATTAATCGTGATTAATCGCAATGTTATGCGCAAAATTTAATAATGAATTCAAAAGTTGTGTTTTGTGCACTTTATTTTAACCCTCTGGGGTCGGCGGTCCCGCCTGACAGAAATTTCGCCAAATCATTTAAATAAGACTGCGAGTTTTTGTCATATACACATTTAAAAAACATCCTCAGAAACCTTGGACGGTCTACTTTTCAAATATATATAGGTATAAATTGTTGCCATTTTCAGCAGTGATTCTTGTACCTGTGTCCATGGCTCAGTGTGCTAAGCCTGTCTGCCTGTAATCACAAGATCGCCAGTTCAAACCCATCCTATTTAGAACGTGAATAGCGATCTTCAGCTGAGAGCAGTCCTATACACTCCTGATGCAAGTAAGACAAAGAAAGGTGGTACAGTTTGCCTTTTTTCCTATTTAACCTAATTTAAAAAACTTTAATACTTCCAACAATGGAAGTTTTGAAAAGAAGACCGATTACAGATTTAGTCAGTGTTTTTTTCATGATTCTACATAATGATTTCAGCGAGATATAAACTGAAATACACAAGAAAGATACGCGGTTGACGATGCCCTCGTCCTGAGTGTTAATAATAGTCACTGCATCATATTTATCGCTTTCTATATTTATATGGTTACAGTTTCATTTTTCATTCCATCTACCAATAAACTGTGAAAGGGATTTTATTGTTGCTACTTTCTTGCGTTTCAATCAATATTCATTGTGAAAGCCACTGACTTTGAGGAAAAAGAGTGTCACTCCAAAATTCTAACACTTTAGTAACCAAACCACATAAAATTTCAGAATGTCTCTTTCACCTATGTGTAGCCAACCCCTGTGTCTAAGCTTCAGAGCTCAAAAGTCTTACCTAGAAATGTCTATAATGTGATTTTTTACAATTTCTCAGCATGTCTGAAAATAGGTTTTTGAAAAGTATATGTTTAAAGATTTCAACAAAAAATAGAATAATAACTTTTAAGTGGTCTCAGATTATTGGTGCTGAGTTTGTGCTGAATAAAAGCACATGTAACAATGCAGCAGTCTTAGCCCCACCCCAAATGCTCTCATTGATTGAAACGCGTGATGAAGCCCATTCCAAGCCAGTACTGATCAACATCCCTCCCCTCCTGTGACCCATGGTTTGTAGGTGTATTCAGAGCAGAGCATGTGAGCAGAGTGGAGCGGTGAGAATTTCCGCTCCTCGCTCACGAGGCTGTTGGCTCCGCCCGCTCCTCCACTCTAATTCGCACTAAGCCGCTCCGCTGAACACCGCTCCTCGCTCCACTAAAATTTCCTCCCGCTCCAGTCAAATCGCTCCACGCTCGCTCCAATTTAAAAGAGGGACAAATAATCTCACAAAAGTCACCTTAAACCGAAGCCTTATGTCATAAAGAAATATGAGCAACGGCAACATTGCCAGTCAGAACAGAAAATATTTATTTTTAAGCAACATATAGACAACAACAGACAGGTTTGGCAATGGCATTCCACGCAAAAATAGGCTTAAAAATAAAGGAATCAGTGGGCTTAATAGCCTAAGTATACATGCACGTTTTAAATTTCTCAATTTTTTTCTGTTGATGCTGCTGCTGCGTCTCTCTATAAAATAAAATTTCACTGACAGCGTTACGTGAAATTTAGAAAATCCTATTAGACCTACTTTGAATGACAAAATCAATTAATTTTATTACCGATCTTTACTTTATAGGCTTTTATACTTTAATTTACTATAGACTTGATATGCTACAACCATATAAAACTTGCTCGCGTTTTGCTTTGGCTTCCGCCTGCTCGTGTAGCACCCTCTCATGTTTCTGAGAAAAGTGATTCCAAAGTGAATCTTTACTCACTGAAACAGTTTCACCACATTATTGTTCTTGCTCTACATTATTGTCATCTATACGTTTGATAAGAATAGTACACTTGTATGATTTATCAGTTTCCTTTGTGAAATACTTTGCGAATTCCATCTCGTTCCAATTTGTGTAACAGTCTTGATAATTGTACAGATGAATTCTGGGTAGATTTGGGCGCGCCTCAGAATCGTAGTGTGAGCGGTATCGGAGCGAAATTGGAGAGACAGAGTGACCGCTCCAGCCTTAATTAAAAAAACGCTTCGCGCTCTGACCAAATTCAGCCGGCTCCGCTCCTCGCTCACGCTCCGCTCCACTCCGCTCACATGCTCTGATTCAGAGCCAGCGAGCAACAGACTTTCAAAATAATACTACTACTAATATAATAAACTGCGTTAATTCGCGATAAAATAATTGTCGGCGTTAATAAAGTACTGCGTTAACGCGATAATAACGCGTTAACTTGCCCAGCACTAATATATATATATACTGTATATATTATAATAATGTTTTGCTTGAAGTAGGGTGTTTATAGGACTTTGTTTCCGAATTAAAAGCTAAGTAAGTTATTTTTGCAGTTATTTTCAGAGCTACGGCTGGAGCTGGATTCGGACCCACAAGCTCTTGGTTCGGAGCCCAGTGTTTCACCCCTAGGCAGACGTCTTAAATGGGCAACGGCACTGGGGTATGTAGGGCCCATAACCCCTGCCTGTCTGACAAGTCAGCCTCCGAGTGACAAAGCTGACCATCCATGGTGAATTTCAGGGGCCCTGCTGAGGCCCCTATGGGGGCCATGCTAATCTTCTCTCTATCATTCCATTTTTAGTATATGTGCTGCCATAGCAAGCAAAATGCTTCTGTTTCTACATGTAAGTACATTTATAAGCAGTTTCTCACAATCTACACAGATCATAACCCTTTAATGCGTCTTTTTAGTGAGTCCAAAGCTGTTTTGCCCATGGCCTCTGCAACAACTGAGCACTGGGTCTAACTTTGTCTGCATACCAGTTGCACATAATGTACAAGGCAGGGAGTGAACAAGCAAATACATATTTATTTCATCATCTCCCACTTCCAGAGAGCCCTGACACATAATCACCACCTGACACTGTGTTTCTGCTGGATAGACTGTCAAATTATCCAGTGACGGCAAAGCAAATCAAATTAGCAAATCAATGTGGAGGGTGAAAGACCCAGTATGGTCACTGGTAAAATGGTATGTGATGCAGGACTGGAAAACTGGAAATGAATGTTCTAAATAGCAGAGAAATGCCAAACGTTAAGAGGAAGTGATCCAAAGTGCTGATACAGACAAAAAACTCTAACAGGTCCATCAGGCACAGGTGTGCAGGGATTCGAGTGGGGGGTGTGACGGAATGGAGGCTTCACTGATCCAGCAAATTACTGCCTGCTGTGCTGCTATTACAGTCCATATGTAAATATACAGGACATCTGTGTAAATTCAAAGCAGCCGATTACTGAAATATGGAAGCATCACATTAGACTGTGTTAATGATGAATTTTGCTTCTAGGCAATGAGATGAATGTAAAGAATGAGGCACATTAAAAAGCTGCTTCAGAAGTTAAGTGCATTGGATGTTTTAATAAAACAAGTTTACAGCTGTTTCACTGATGAATCTTAGCAGCAAACATTTCATATCAGTACAGTCATGGGCTGCTGATCTAGGGGTCTGTTCGCATATTAATTATGAAATCAGTAAAGTGGATTTTCTTTATGTCTGGCTGCTTTTGCCATTTGGGTACTTTCAGAAAGTACCCCCCCTCCCCCCCATGGCTATTTCCGGCTGCTGCAGTTTTGTGGGGGATGCACTGGCTTTTACTGTCCTCTGACGCTCTGCTCCCCTTGGAGTCTTCTTCTTTGGCCTGGCTCCTTCCAGCCGCCGGATGAGCTCTTCGATTTCCTCGAGCGTCGAAATCTCTATCATCCCACTTCTGACACCAATGTAATAAAATTAACGCAGCTGTTCACAGGGCTGTCAACTTTGGTCAGCCGGTTGGCAAGAGATTTTCGATTTCAGACAAGTCCGCACACGCATTTACACCTTTGTGACAGTTTTATTCCCTTGTAAATGGTCTGTAGGGTTTGCAAACTAACCCAACGCTTTTGCTGCAGCTAATTTTAGGTTTATAATGTAATAATATTGTAACGGAGTTGGACTGTAGAGGGCTGTGGCACCCATAATGCACTGCTCCCACCGAGGGGGAGAATCTGTTTACCTGTTATTCCTGTTGTTGTTTGTGTTGTTTGGGAGGGAGTTGTTAGTATTTGTTAATGTAATTGGGTTCTTATGTGTTTGGAAATGTGTTTGGGTGGTTTTTGTGTAAATGTGCACAGGCTACCGTGGAGGAGATCCTCGGTAGTCCTGTGTACCTGGGCAGGGTTTTTGTGTGTGTAGTTAGAGAGTAAGTGAGCTTAAGGCAGAGTTAGCCCTTGCTTGCCTTGGCTGTGCTTTTACTCTGTTCTTTACTGAAGAAATAAAGCTCGAAGGCTTCTCTCCTGATTGAGCGAAGTTCTTCGCGTTGTCTCCATTTCTCCCTTGTGGCGAAAAACCCAGAAAACGCTACAATATAAATTTGCCGTAAGATTTCTTGCACGAGCGTGAGAGTCCGAAAGCGTGAGTGTCACGCCAGATGTGTGAGAGTTGGCAGCCCTGTGTTCATCATTTATCACAACAGTAAATTATTGCATTTCTGCATAGTAAAACCATATGTCTTTCATCAAAAACCAAAAATATTTATTAACTTTGACGTTTACACAACAACGTACAGTATGCAAGTTTACTCATGCTCATTGTATGTGTGTGTGATTCTATTGGTAATATTGCAGTTGTTAACTGTGATGTAGTCCTTGATACTCATGCACATGAATTTGGCTAAAGTAAAGAAAATAAGAACTATATATACACGCGTGTTTATTCAGCATCGACACCCTTTCTGCTTTTTATATATTGTTTTTTTTATTGTGAATAGTCAAGCTGAACATTTTTGTTGAACACCAGCCCCATCTTTCAGTCAAATAACGTAACCTTGAGACACCGTTTGATTTATTATCCGATCCCATGATTCGTTGAGCCATACGGTCAGGCGCAAAAAAGATGGAAAAAAAAGTGAATCACAGAATCGATTTTAGAATCGATTCATTACAACGGACAGCTCGAAAGAATCAAATCAGTTTATTCAGTCGAACTTCCCATCGCTACTGTGTAGCGACTGGGCCACATGAGCTCACCGCGCCCCCTAGCGTGGTGGAGCACTTCCAGTTTGGGATTGTCTACTTGCTGCGCATTTTCATTTTGTTTCTGCTTTTTCTTTTGCGTGTGTTTTTTTAATTTGCTGCGCATTTTCATTTTGTTTCTGCTTTTTCTTTTGCGTGTTCTTTTTAAATTTGCTGCGCATTTTCATTTTGTTTCTGCTTTTTCTTTTGCATGTGTTTTTTTTAATTTGCTGCGCATTTTCATTTTGTTTCTGCTTTTTCTTTTGCGTGTTTTTTTTTATTTGCTGCGCATTTTCATTTTGTTTCTGCTTTTTCTTTTGCGTGTGTTTTTTTAATTTGCTGCGCATTTTCCATTTTGTTTCTGCTTTTTCTTTTGCGTGTGTTTTTTTAATTTGCTGCGCATTTTCATTTTGTTTCTGCTTTTTCTTTTGCGTGTGCTTTTTTAATTTGCTGCGCATTTTCATTTTGTTTCTGCTTTTTCTTTTGCGTGTGTTTTTTAAATTTGCTGCGCATTTTCATTTTGTTTCTGCTTTTTCTTTTGCGCGTTTTTTTAATTTGCTGCGCATTTTCATTTTGTTTCTGCTTTTTCTTTTGCGTGTGTTTTTTTAATTTGCAGCGCATTTTCATTTTGTTTCTGCTTTTTCTTTTGCGTGTGTTTTTTTAATTTGCTGCGCATTTTCATTTTGTTTCTGCTTTCTCTTTTGTGTGTGTTTTGTCTCTAGGGGCCACCGTACACCTGGCAGAATGTAAGTATTGCAATTACCAGAAAAGATCATTTTAATGTTATTAAATGTCAGTACTCAAATGCCACCACTAGATGGTAGTATAAAAAGTGGGAAAAACTCTTCTCACGGTCAAAGCATATCATTATTAAACAAAAACATTTTTTACCCTATACAAGCAGATTATAAAACTAATATCTAAAACATTATTTACATTGTAGAAAAAAGCTGCACAGCACTGCTGTAAATAATGAGTGTTAGGTTACATTGCTGAAATAGTTACCTTCAGTGCTGTATGTTATTACTGTAACTCTGCACCCGCATGCAATCTGTCCCAGGCAGCACAGGGCAGAAGGCAGGGCTCAGCCTGGGTGGGATGCCAGTCCATCGTGGGTCTCACACTGCAATTACATAATCTGTACAAACTGCAGAGAGACTGGATGTTTTACCTAAAGAAGTTTACAGCTGTTTCATTGATGAATCTTAGCACCAAACATCTCATATCAGTACAGTCATGGGCTGCTGATTTAGGGGTTTTTTCACATATTAATTATGAAATCAGTAGAGTGGATTTTCTTTATGTTGTGTAGCAATCAGGCACAGAGGGCAGAAAGTACTTTATCTGACGTTGTGCTTTATTTCTTTGCCAGCTCACAACCACACTCCACTTCCTTCTACTTCCTAATTTGTCGTTGTTCTCTTTGTCTTTTTTATGCCATCTACAGGGCAAGAGGTAGAACTGCAACTTAATTCAAAACAACAATTTCCCCCTTTGAAACACTTTCCCAAATGGCAAAACCTTCAGGAACATGTGTAAAATAGCTATAACAGCCTAAGGCAGGGCATTTAACATCACACATGTCCCAGTAAAAAAGTAAACAAACATCAAAACCGTACTGTAATTTTCTGTGAACCCACAGTACAATTAAAGGAGCAAATGTAACTATAGACCGAGCTCAGTCTACATGATCCTCAGTACATTCCCCAGTTCATCCTGTATAGTCTGTTAGTCACCTTGGTGGTTTTCGTTTGCAGCTCGGTTCAGTCTACATGATGCTCAGTACATTCCCCAATTCTCCCTGTATAGTCTCTCAGCCACGCTGGTGGTTTTCGTATGCGGCTCGGTTCAGTCCACATGATGCTCAGTACATTCCCCAGTTTTCCCTGTGTAGTCTCTCAGCCACGCTGCTGGTTTTCGTATGCGGCTCGGTTCAGTCTACATGATGCTCAGTACATTCCCCAGTTCTCCCTGTATAGTCTCTCAACCATGCTGGTGGTTTTCCTATGCGGCTCGGTTCAGTCTAAATGATCCTCAGTACATTCCCCAGTTCATCCTGTAAAGCAGGGGTCATCAACTATATTTGTCAGAGGGCCAGAGTTTTACCAGACAGTCTCCTTGGGGGCCGGACCCCGAAGAAGAAAATCAAATAAAAATCTAATTTTGGCTTAACATTATGTTTAATGTTTATACTTTTTCCATAAATATAGCCTAAATATAGTCATAAATGGTGGTTATTCTGACAAGAGACTCAGTTGTTGTTATTTTTAGTTGCTTTAATAGTGTGGACCACGATTTTCTTTTTGATCCTCACAATTTTGGAATCCAGTCGCGGGCCGGATTGAGCGGCTCAGCAGGCCGGATTTGGCCCGCGGGCCGCCAGTTGATGATCAGTGCTGTAAAGTCTCTCAGCCACGCTGCTGGTTTTCATATGCGGCTCGGTTCAAGCAGGTGATGTATGGCTGTGTTTGTGTCTCTTCTGCCATTCTGGCGTTTAGTCTCAGCCGCCTTTTCAGAGGACTGCTTGGGACACAGAGACGAATGAGAAGCATTCCAAATCCTGCTATCCTCTAGAAGAAATGTGTTTCGACCTTTACTCTGGATCACTCTCCTTGGTTCACTAAACTTGTGTTAACCTTTCCTTACCTGGAATGGAAGCCTGACCCTAACCCGGTCACCTGTCTTCAGTGTCCAGTGCTATTCTGAGCGTTTAAAGTCAGTGTAGACTTTTGCTTGCTGGACGTGGACTCGTCCACGCACCACTTCATTAGATACAGACATCCTGGCCGCTGGCAGCACATCCAGTTTGGTTCTGATTTTCCTTTTGAATGGAAGCTCACAGGACCCCACACTCCTGGTCACATGAGGGGTTGCACAATGCTGGAGTGATACCTCCTCTGTGTACTCTTTCTATGGCCGGCCCTCAAGGGTCGCTGATTGGAGATAATCCTTCAGTACACGGTTTAGATGTTCTACTGCCCCATTTGCCTGCGCGTAGCACACTGAGGTTCTGGAGTGTTTAATGTTTCACATTCGTAAGAACTCAGCAAACTCTGAAGAAGTGAACTGTGGCCCATTATCACTAACAATCTCACAAGGGTCATCATGTCGGCTGAACACGCCTGTGAGAAACTTTACAACTGACGCAGTGATGATGGTCCTGGTGAATGCTACCTCTGGCCACTTGCTATAATAGTCCATCAGAGTAACAGCATATTTACAATCCCAAGGCGCGTTCTCAAAAGGGCTGACAATGTCAACTGCCACCTGCCAAACCAGATGGAGATACAGCACACTCTCTATGGTACCTCGGTAGAAAGTGGTGAAGATGGGAGAGGAAAGGTGTGCTCTCTTCATCCTGCGCAGGAAATGCAACCGCTGCTGAGCCCATTTTACCAGTGAAGTTGTATTTGGTGACCAGTCCAGGTTTTCGGTTATGCTGACCACCTCTACGGCATTGTTATCGATGACGAGTGGTGAATGACTGGGCTGTTTTCTCCTGAAGTCGATGATCATCTCCTTGGTCTTCTCGACATTCAGGATCAGGTTGTTATCCCTGCACCATCCCGCCAGTCGCTTCACCTCCTCTCTATAGGACAGGTCGTTGTCGTTCCTAATGAGACCCACTACTGTTGTGTCATCCGTGTATTTTATGATGTGATTCGAGGCAGATGCAGCACAGCAGTCCTGAGTCATAAACGTGAACAGCAAAGGACTGAGGACACAGCCCTGAGGGGAACCGTTGGAGAGAGAGATGGAGCTGGAGATGTTGTTACCCAGTCTCACTGACTGTGGCCTGGCAGTGAGGATGTCCAGCAGCCAGTTGCACATTGGTGTGCTGATACCCAGCGGGCCCAGTTTACTCACCAGCTGCTGGGGGATGATCGTATTGAAAGCTTAATTAAAATCAACAAACAGCATTCGTACATGAGTGTTCTTTTCCTCCAAATGTGCTAGGCTCAGGTGAAGAGCAGAGCAAATGGCGTCTTCTCTGGAGCGGTTTGGCCAGTAAGCAAACTGAAATGGGTCAAATAAAGGTGGCAGTGTAGAGATGATGTAGTCTTTTACCAGCCTCTTGAAGCACTTCATCATTATGGGAGTAAGTGCAACAGGGCGGTAGTCTTTAAGACATGAGATGGTGGATTTTTTGGGCACTGGAATGATAGTAGTAGACTTGAAGCATGATGGAACAACAGCCTGCACCAGTGAGGTATTGAAGATGTCCGTAAGGACGTGTGCCAGCTGGTCAGCACACTCCCTGAATATTCGTCCTGGAATGTTGTCGGGGCCTGATGCCTTCCGTGTGTTCACCTTCCTCAGGGTTTCTGGACATCAGCCACTTTGAGGCTCAGTGCTTTTTCATCAGGGTGAGGATTAGCTTTTATTGCAGGGGTGTTGTCATTTCTTGCAAATCTACCAAAAAAACTGTTGAGCTTATTCAGCAGATGTGGGTTGTTGACACACAGTGGAGGAGCAGCCTTGTAGTCTGTTATCGCCTGAACCCCCTGCCATATCCGCCTGGTGTTACTGGGGTCATGGAAGAGATTTTGGATCTTCCCCGCATGGGCATGCTTTTCTGTTGTTATAGCACAGTTGAGGTTGGCTCTCGCTGTTCTGAGTGCAGTCTCATCACCCGACTTGAAAGCGATATTCCGTACTTTTAGCTTCTCACGTTCCTCTTGCGTCATCCATGGCTTTTCATTGGCCCTGGTGGTGGCGTTCTTCATGACACAGATATCCTCTGTGCATTTTTGGATGTAGGCAGATACAGATTCAGCATACTCCTCCACAGTAGTGTGCTGATTATCAGTGGCAGCAGCTCTGAACATGTCCCAGTCCGTGCGCTCAAAACAGTCCTGTAAGGCTTCTATTGCTCCCTCAGGCCAAACCCTCACCTGCCTTTCAATGGGTTTTCCTCTGGTCAGCAGGGGCCTGTATGCAGGTATTAGCATAACAGAGAGATGGTCTGAGGAGCCAAGGTGGGGGTGGGGGACAGCTCTGAAAGCATTCTTTAGGTTTGTGGAGGCGAAGATCAATGTGTTGATTCCCCTTGTTGCAAAGTCCAAATATTGCTGGAAATGGGGGAGAACTGTTTTCATGTTAGCCTGATTGAAATCTCCTGCTACAACGAAAACACCCTCTGGATGCGTGGCTTGCAACTCAGTGATGGTCCGATAAAGAATATTCAGGGCCTCCTTTGTGTCTGCACTGGGGGGGGATGTACACAGCCATGAGGATAATAATGGTAAAATCCCTGGGCAGATAAAAAGGCCTGCATTTTACAGTAAGCAGTTCTATGTCAGGAGAGCACTGACTTGAGATCACTGCTGCATCGTTGCACCATCTGTTGTTAGTATAAATGCATAAACCGCCTCCACGGGATTTACCGCTAAGGACTTGGCTCCTATCCAGCCGAAATGTTGTTAGCCCTTGCAAGCTAACCTCATTCAGCCATGTCTCCATCAGGATCATAACACAGCAGTCTCCCACCTTTCGTCTTGTGGTTAAATCCAGCCTTAGATAGTCCAATTTGTTTTCCAGGGAGCGGACGTTAGTGAGCAAAACAGATGGAAGCGGTGTTCTGCACGGGTTAACCCTTAGCTTAGCCGTTAGCCCACCCCGATAGCCCCGCTTGAGCTTCCTGTCGCACTGCCTTCGTCTTCTCCTGCGCCGCTCTGTATGGGAAGGGAGCTCCGCTGCTGCCTCGGCCACAGGCTGTAGCAGTCCAAAACTGCGTAGCTCCGCCAGAGTTTTTGGGTCAACGGCATGAAAATTGCTCGATGTTCATAATCCAAGTAGGAGCTGGCGATATTACTGATATTATGCTGCGAGCTAATCGCCGAAGTTTCAGTTTTAACTGAGTTTACACCCAAAAGTGGTCCGATGTTATCGTGAGCAAATGCAGCCGCAGCCGAACAGGGCGCCACCATCTTCCTTACCTTAGGGGAGCAGTTGGCAAAATTGGCAGGAGGTGATTATTTCAGTGGCGTATTTGTCCATTCTCGGCCACCAATACAGTTCCCTCAGACGTTACTTGGTCCTGACTCCTGACTACACCCTGGTGGCTGTTGTGTGCCAGTGCTACCAGAGCGTAGCGCAGTGAGTGAGATGGGCAAAAGGAGGCGGTTCCCCCCTGTGAATCATCTGGTTCTGCACTGACAGTTCATTTCGGATGTGAAAATATGGTGCTAAATCCTCTGGGACAGTTTTACCTGATTGCAGCCTCCCTTTAGCAATCTGGGTATGTAGTGTAATGCCGACAATTCGGGGGCAAGCGGCGCATTCAGAGTCAAATTCATCCACCGACAGTGCAGGGAGCTCGGTAGACAGCAGGGGCACCAACTAATTGTTATGGAATCAGTGCTGCCCCCCAAAGGCAGTGGTAAGCGTGACAGACAATCAGCAGCTGCATTGTCAGCTCATGGCCTGTATGCTACTGTGTAGTTAAAGCAAAGGAGGCGTGCTGACCATCTAGCAATAGGCATCCCTGCACGTCCCATGCCTTTAGTAGCAGCAGATACACATCACTGCACGTCCCATGCCTTTAGTAGCAGCAGATACACATCCCTGCACGTCCCATGCCTTTAGTAGCAGCAATACGCATCCCCGCACGTCCCATGCCTTTAGCAGCAAGTATAGAGTGGTTAGGGCTTGGTGATCAGTGTGGAGAGTAAGCGGGATGCCCCAGAGAAATGTTCGTCAGCGTTCCACAGCCCATACACAAGCCAGTGCCTCCTTTTCCACAATGGAGTATTTTCGCTCAGCAGCAGAAAGTGTCCGGGAGGCAAATGCCACCGTGCGCTCCGAGCTGTCTGGATGTATTTGGGTGAGCACAACACCCAATCCATAATCGTGTGTGGGGAAAGAAAGAAGTGAATATACCACCAGTGGAGGTGAAGGAGGGTAAGGAGGCAAAGCAGCAGCTGAAGGATAAAAGAGAGGTCAAGAGAGCAGCCACACACTGTGGTGGAAGGTACTGGAGGAGAGTGACCATACTGTAATGTATATCTGTATTACTGTACAGCTCCTTTTAGTCACGGAATGGGACTCAGATGCTGTCCTTACAGTCACATTGTCCCGAGGCCTCAGGTGACATGTACTCAGAGACTCAGAGAGGTTCTCATGCAAATACAGGTACTCATGCCGAGACCTGGGACTTTGAATGGTTCAAAACTAAATCTTTGAAAGGAACAAACTCATGCAAACTGTAAGTAAGATAAGCCCTGTGGTGACCACACAAGAGCCACAGACTGTGAAAAGGAAACAAACATTATTCACACAAAAGCTAGATATCTCCTTCGACTGATCATTTCTTTTGCTTGTTAATATTGTAAAAAAAACTGTTTCTACTAAATTGATCTGAGAAGTAGATCATAAATCCTAAAAAGAGAAACATGTAGCGTGTGAGTGTGGTTACTATGGTCACAGAGACAGAAAGATAGGTGGATATGTGTACTGTTTATCATGAAGCGTATATAACCTGCAGGCATAACTTTCAATTTTCAATTTTAAAAGATCTGTACATCATACTTGCATGTTACATTAACAAACTCATTCGATAAAGTACAGTGGTACCTCAGTTGTCGAACTCATTAGAGCTCGAATTTCTTAAAAGTCGAATCAACCAGTTCGAAAACAAATTACCTAGAGCTCAATCTGAATCTCAGAAGTCAAACCGTGAACCAAAAAGTCAAACCAAAGATAACTTGTATGCGCGGGGAAATGAGTCATGCGGCACGTCTCTCAGCGGAAACAAAGGGTAAAGCTTCAGTTTCAGCCTCGCATTCGCTGTGATAGCATCCTGCATGTTTACACTAGCTGAATACATATATTTAGACAGTAAAAATACATTTAGACAATGATAGACAGTAACAGTAATTATTATTATATAATAAAATACATTTAAAAATAAATATTTCTTATTCATTATTTTAATATTAACAATAAACCATTAATACATTTAATTATAATAATATTGTCGTGCCGAGCGGGGACGGAACGGAGACAAAGGCGCAGACATCAGGGTATCAGGGAATACGGGGTTTAATCAGAATCAGAATCAGAAAAACTTTATTTATCCCGGAGGAAATTGCTCATGTTACTACAAACGGTCACACAGAGACACAGGACAAGAACATAAAAGAAAAAGAATATCAGATGTAAGTATAAGAACTAAAATAAAATTATAAGAGACTCTGCGCTATATACCCATGATATATACAGAAACAGAAATACAATATATATAAATAGAATAAATACTGTTAAGTGGTAAATTACACAGGTAAATTACCAGATGAACATTGCACATCCGAATAGCAGCAGGTTTCTTGCCCAGGCTAAGGTATGGTATGTAAGGTAGGTATGGTATGTAAGGTATGTAAGGTAGGTATGGTATGTAAGGTATGTAAGGTATGTATGGTGTGTAAGGTATGTAAGGTATGTATGGTATGTAAGGTAGGTATGGTATGTAAGGTATGTAAGGTAGGTATGGTATGTAAGGTAGGTATGGTGTGTAAGGTATGTAAGGTAGGTATGGTATGTAAGGTACGTATGGTGTGTGGCAGGATGGAGTTTATTTATTTATTTTAGCGTCTGAGGCTTGGTGTGAGATCATTTTAACGAGTTATAGAGTCTGATGGCCGTTGGTAGCAAAGATCTTCTGTAGCGTTCAGTGGAGCACTTAAAGCTAGTCAGCCTGTAGCTAAAAGTGCTTCTCTGATCAGCCACCACATTGTGGAGCGGGTGATCAGCATTGTCCATGATAGACTGAAGTCAGAACAATATCCTCCGTTCAGCCACCATTTCCAAGCTGTCAAGTTCCTCACCCACTACAGAAGCTGCTTTCCTAATAAGTTTGTTGAGCCTCTTGGCCTCTGCCACTTTCATGCTGCCACCCCAGCATGCTACCGAGAAGAAAATGGCGCTGGCCACCACAGCCTCATAAAACATCCGCAGCATAGTGTTGCAGACTCTAAAAGACCTGAGTCTCCTTAGGAAGTACATCCTACTTTGACCCTTCTTGTAGGTAGCCAGTGAATGCTTTGACCAGTCCAGCTTATTGTCCAGGTGGACGCCTAGGTACTTGTAGTCCTGAACGATCTCCACATCCACCCCCCTAATGGACAGGGAAGTAGCAGGAGACCGTAATCTTTTTAAGTCAACCACCAGTTCCTTGGTCTTGTTGATGTTGAGTTGCAGTTGGTTCAGCTCACACCATTCAACAAACCTGTCCACAGCCTTCCTGTATTCTGAGTCGTCTCCATTCCTGATGCATCCAACTATAGCTGAGTCATCTGAGAATTTCTGCAGATGGCAGCCCTCCGTGTTGTATTTGAAGTCGGATGTATACATGGTGAAGAGAAACGGTGACAGAACTGTTCCCTGAGGAGCTCCAGTGCTACACATTACTGTGTCTGAGACACAGCCCTGCAGCCTCACGTATTGTGGCCTTTCTGTCAGATAGTCCATAATCCATGAGACTAAGGGGGAGAGAACCTGCATAGCAGACAACTTACTCCCCAGTCGGGCAGGCTGAATGGTGTTAAAGGCACTGGTGAAATCAAAGAATGTGATCCTCAGGGATCCTCCAGGTTTGTCCAGGTGGCTGTAGGCACGGTGCAGCAGGTAAGTAATGGCATCATCCACTGCAACCTTTGTCTGATAAGCAAACTGAAGTGGATCAAGTGCTGGTAGAACTACTGGGTGGAGTGAGACGAGGACCAGTTTCTCAAAGACTTTCATGCAGTGAGAAGTGAGTGCAACTGGCCTGTAGTCTGATGGGGCACAGGGTCGTGCCTTTTTCGGGACAGGGACTAGACATGATGTCTTCCACAGCACCGGAACCTTCATGATATTTAGGCTTAAGTTGAAGATCTTGTGCAGAACTCCGCATAGCTGGGAGGCACAGGACTTCAGAACCTGTGGGTTTATGCCATCCGGGCCCGGCGCCTTTTTAGGTTTTTAGCGCCTTTTTAATTACAGGTAAGGCAGGCAAAACACAGACGGACAATACAACGACAGGACTGGTGAAACAAACTGAAATGCGGACGAAATACAGAGAACTAATGACAACAACCAGAAACAGCTGATCACACTGGGATTCCACACGAGGTTAACAAGGGGGCGTGGCACACGGAAGGAGCGGACAATCGGGGCAGGACAGCGGTAATGTTGGGATAAGATCTTTATCTTTTTGGAAACCATTAAGAAAAAAATGCTCTTCTTGTTTTATCCTGTTCATTTTGTGTTTAAATGCTAAAAAAAAACCCAAAACATTTAGGTGTAATTTTGGGGGGCCAGGAACCAATTAATTGGTTTTCCATTATTTCTTATGGGACAAATTCGAATTCAAACTTTTTAGGATTCGATCCAGAACGGATTAAGTTCGAGAACCGAGGTACCACTGTACATATTTACAAAGATTACAATACAACATCCCGAATTATGTAGTCTAACAAAACGAAAGAAGGTAGCCTACCTGGCGAAATTGCAAACAAACAAATTAAAAGGTCCACAGTGTATAATCGGGCCATATCCAACAAAAAAAAGTTTTTAAGACTACATGGCGAAATTGAATTATTTTCTGGACCAACATATGCAACAGTTGTCAAACAGCCTTTAGATCCTACCCACCATGCACTGTTATGTATTTTGAGTTACCAGGGCCACCGTAATTGAGAGTGACACATGGTATTATGGGTAACGTAGTATCTTGTGTGGGGTTGGTGCGAGCCGCCAAGAAGAGGCAGCCGTTATACGAATGGTGTCCGGAATAAAGTCAATTAAATGGTAAGCTGAGTTTGCATCTTCATTAAGGTGAAGATCTAACAAAAGTGGCGACGAGGACGTCTGAATTGACGCGTGTTGTCTCTGACAAAAACAAAAAAATAAATCAAGAAATAAACGGGAGAAAGTTTTTTTTTTTTTTTCCCCCTCTCGTTTCTTTTTTTTTTTCTGGCGGGAGCCCCGGGCTAATGCTAGCTGCGTACATACTGGCATGTCCTGCTGAGAAGGGAGGAGTGGTCTGGCAACACTGACTGAGTTACTCCAAACGCTGTAAGTAATCTGGGGAAACCTTCTGTAACGGAGCAGTGCAGTAAAAACAAAAAAGAAAACAAAAAAAGAAATATAATGGCTGGACTTATCGGCTCAATCGGTCCTTTCGACAAGAGTATAGAGCAGTGGAGCTCATATACGGAGCGGTTTGGTTACTTTGTCGCAGCAAATGGAATAAGTGACGACAAGATTGTGCCCACTTTCTTGAGCGTGATCGGCCCAAAGACTTTTAACCTGCTTCGGAACATCCTACAGCCAGTAAAACCAGGGAGTAAAACACATAAAGAACTTGTGGACACACTGACCAACCATTTTTCCCCCAAGCCTCTGGTGATTGCAGAGAGATTTAGATTTCACAGGCGAAATCAAGAAGAGGGTGAGTCTGTCACCATGTTTGTTGCAGCTTTACGCAAGCTGGCTGAACATTGTGAGTTTAGAGGCAATGATGCATTAAGGGACAGGCTTGTGTGTGGACTAAAAAATGAAGCAACCCAGAAGAGGCTGCTCACAGAAAGTGATCTGACTTTTGAAAAGGCCATTAATATAAGTGTTTCAATGGAAATGGCATCAAAAGAGGCCCAACAGCTGCATGCACTAGGCAAAGTTCACAAACTTAGCAGCAGTAATCAAGATTTTCAAGGGCCATGCTTTCATTGTGGTAAATCTGGTCATATTGCTTCTGCATGTTGGTGCAAGGATATGGACTGCCGTAGCTGTGGAAAAAGGGGTCATGTGGAACGTGCTTGCAGAAATAAAAAGAGCAAAGACAAAGATTCAAAGACAAGAAATATAAAGAACAGTACAAATTACAAGAACAGAAGACATGTTCACACAGTCAAACACAAAAAGGAGAGCAACAGTGATTCTTCTTCAGAAGACACATCTGTCACTGTAAATACAGTACGAGTAATGACTGTGACTGAGAGCTCAGATGGGTTCTGGACCAACGCCAAGTTGGAAGGACATTCAGTACAGATGCAAATAGACACCGGATCAAAGGCGTCCTTAGTGTCCTATAAAATCTACAGGAAATACATGAGACATCTTCCTCTACGTCCTTCGGACACCGTCTTCAGAGCATATATGGGACATCCAGTGCACATGAAAGGGATGACAGATGTACTGGTGCAGTGCAATGATCAGACTGTGAGACTGCATAACAAAAGGAAACTATGCAGCCATAATGGGACGTTTGTGGTTAAAGGTAATTCAGCTTAACTGGCAAGAGGTGAGAAAAATGTCAGACAGTTCAACAGAACTGCAGCTGATAATGGAAAGGCACAAAGAGGTCTTTCGTGATGAACTGGGCAGCATGAAAGATATTCTGGTGAGGCTTCATGTGAAGCCTGACACCAAACCGGTGTTTTTGAAAGCAAGACCAGTGCCGTATGCTATCAGACCGAAGGTGGAAACTGACTTGGATGCTATGGTCCAGAATGGGGTTTTGGAGCCTGTGACAACCAGTGAATGGGCCACGCCCATTGTTCCGGTACCAAAGAAAAATGGTGGAATTCGGACCTGTGGAGATTTCAAAGTAACCCTTAACCCTGTCTTAATAGTGGACCGCTTCCTCTGATTGATAACTTGTTTGCTCGACTGAGTGGAGGTCAGAAATTTAGTAAAATAGATCTAAGTCAGGCTTACCTTCATATGCAGGTGGATGAACAGTCGCGTGAAATGCTTACTATAAACACACATAAGGGACTCCTCAGATATTGCAGACTGCCTTTTGGTATCACTTCAGCCCCAGCGCTGTTTCAACGAGCAATGGATCAGATCCTCAGTGCTTTACCAGGGGTACAGTGCTACCTGGATGATATTCTGTGTACTGGAGCAAACGATGAAGAACACCTACGTAATTTGGATGCCATACTTCAAAGATTGAGAGAGTACGGGTTAAGAGTTCGCAAGGACAAATGTGAGTTCTTTCGACCATCTGTGGAATACCTTGGACATGTAATTGATGCTAAGGGACTTCATACAGCACCCTCCAAAATTGCAGCCATTGTGGAGGCACCCCCACCTCAAAATGTTAGCCAGTTGCGATCCTTTTTAGGGTTATTGAACTATTATTGGCGTTTCATCCCTAATTTAGCATCACTGATCAAACCATTGCATGAACTGTTACATCAGGACAACATGTGGAAATGGACAGCCAGCTGCCAGGAGGCTTTCAAAAAAGCTAAAGAAGCGCTGACCACATCCGAGATCCTGACCCATGTTAATCCCTCACTTCCACTTCAACTTGCTTGTGACGCGTCTCCATACGGAGTGGGGGCAGTCATCTCTCACATACTGCCAAACGGTGAAGAAAAGCCTATTGCTTTTGCCTCCAGGACGTTGAACAAAGCAGAGACTAACTATGCTCAGTTGGAAAAAGAGGCACTGAGTATTGTTTTTGGAGTGCGGAAATTTCATCAGTACTTGTATGGGAGGTAGTTTACACTCCTGACGGATCACAGACCTCTCACAACCATCCTGGGGCCACACACCGGGATACCGTCTCTCGCTGCATCACGACTGCAGAGATGGGCCTTGCTGTTATCCGCTCATTCTTATGAAATTAAGTACCGTAAATCAGACACCCATTGCAACGCTGATGGGTTGTCCAGACTGCCACTCCCTGTCACAAAGTCAGATTCAAACACCATGGACATATTCTACTTCAGAGAAGTGGAAAGAGCGCCTGTTTCAGCTGTGCAGGTCAAAAAGGAAACTCGTAATGATCCTGAGTTGTCAGAAGTCATGGACATTATTGTTAAGGGTCACCCCCCCCCAGCAGCAGTGTACACCTGAAGCCTTACCTCAGCAGGCGGCTAGAGCTTTCTGTCCAGTTGGGATGTTTGCTATGGGGAAGATGAGTAATCATTCCAATGTCACTTCGTGTGAAAATGTTGCAACAGCTTCATGCAGGACATAGTGGAATAGTAAGGATGAAAGAAATTGCGAGAAGCTATTTCTGGTGGCCAGGCATGGACAGACAAATCGAAGAAATGGCTACAAGTTGTTCAGCTTGCCAGAAGACAAGAAATAATCCCCCACTAGCTCCTCTCCATCCTTGGGAATTTCCACAAGAGGCTTGGCAGCGTGTGCACATTGATTTTGCAGGACCAGTGGAAGATAGAATGTTTCTGGTCGCTGTCGATGCACACAGCAAGTGGCCTGAAGTGGCTATAATGAAGTCAACTACAACAGAAAAGACAATCGAAAAACTAGGAGAGATGTTCAGTCATTTTGGATCCCCAGCTCAACTAGTCTCTGACAATGGACCCCAACTTGTGTCGCAGGAAATGTCTGTTTTTCTACAGGCTAACGGAGTGCAACACATCACATCAGCTCCTTACCATCCTGCTACTAATGGCCTTGCTGGAAGGTTTATACAGACTCTTAAACGAACACTCAAAGCATCACAAGGACAGGGGAAACTACATCAAAGACTCCATAACTTTCTGTTGAACTACAGAAACACTCCTCACAGCACTACAAGATCATCTCCTGTAAACGTAATGCTCAAAAGAGACCTGCGTACTGCCTATGATCTGTTGAAACCCGCAGCAGTGAAAGAAGTAGTTCAAGGTCAACAGGAAAAACAGATACAGTGGCAGTGGTGGCTTAATGGTTAGGGAAGCGCACTCGTAATCGGAAGATTGCAGGTTCAAATCCCCGACCAACAAGACACCACTGAGGTACCCTGAGCAAGGTACCGCCCCCAAGCACTGCTCCCCGGGCGCTGAATTAGCTGCCCCCTGCTATGTCAGGAAAGTTACATATGGGTTAAATGCAGAGGACACATTTTGTTGTTGTGCACTGTCTGCTGTGGTGTGTCAAAAATGACAAATAATCACAAAAAAACAAAAATAAACAAATAAGATACAACGCAGAGAGCGACAGGCTAAGAACAGAGTTTTCACAGCAGGAGACACTGTGTTGGCAAGAAACTATAGTGGAGGACCTAAATGGGTTCCTGCTACGGTCATTGCCCAAACTGGACCAGTTTCTTATACCGTCCAGACAAATGATAGTGTTTGGCGAAGACACGCTGATCAACTCCTCTCCGTTTCACCAGCATCATCAGAGCTGTTCCCAGGAGATTCTTCAGAGGCACTGACCAACACTTCAGTTCTTTTCCCCACACAAATGCCGTACCCAGTTCCAGTTGTGCCGGCTGTGGATTTGACAGCAGAAGGGACTGAGACACCTGTTCAGTCGAGTTCCAAAGACATCTTACCCTCATTGGACAATAAGAGTGATGTTCCCACAGAGCGCCGATATCCTCAGAGAGAGCGGCGAACCCCTGTTCGCCTGGATCTTTAGAGTAGTTCAGTGGCAATTCCAAACCATTAGGGGCAGAATAATTCCCTTGGAATCAGTCAAGGTATCGAGATAGTCTACCCCCATCCCTGAGTTAGAGTTCATAACATGTATGCTTATGTGTATTGACACAGGAGAAAGAGAATGGTTGGCTGTGATGTTCAATCACCAGTGTTGTCATGTTTTGCTATGTTAACGCAATGTTTGATACCAGAAGTTGGGTGGATGTTCGTATCCTTGGGAGCTAACTAATTTTTCTGTTATTTGCATGGGGAACATCAGTTGTAAGAGGGAAGGAGATGTTATGTATTTTGAGTTACCAGGGCCACCGTAATTGAGAGTGACACATGGTATTATGGGTAACGTAGTATCCTGTGTGGGGTTGGTGCGAGCCGCCAAGAAGAGGCAGCCGTTATACGAATGGTATCCGGAATAAAGTCAATTAAATGGTAAGCTGAGTTTGCATCTTCATTAAGGTGAAGATCTAACATGCACTGTAGTTTTTTGCAAATCCCTCAAACGGAAAACCATTAAATACAAAAGGATCAGCTTAGTTTGACTTCAAAACATTACTATGTATTATATTTTGTTTGTTGTAGGGATTTTACAGGTTTTTTTTTTTTTTTAAATAAAAATTACACCATACACCCACCATAATAAGAATGTATAACAAAAATGAGAGATACACTCACCTAAAGGATTATTAGGAACACCTGTTCAATTTCTCATTAATGCAATTATCTAATCAACCAATCACATGGCAGTTGCTTCAATGCTTTTAGGGGTGTGGTCCTGGTCAAGACAATCTCCTGAACTCCAAACTGAATGTCAGAATGGGAAAGAAAGGTGATTTAAGCAATTTTGAGCGTGGCATGGTTGTTGGTGCCAGACGGGCCGGTCTGAGTATTTCACAATCTGCTCATTTACTGGGATTTTCACGCACAACCATTTCTAGGGTTTACAAAGAATGGTGTGCAAAGGGAAAAACATCTAGTATGCGGCAGTCCTGTGGGCGAAAATGCCTTGTTGATGCTAGAGGTCAGAGGAGAATGGGCCGACTGATTCAAGCTGATAGAAGAGCAACTTTGACTGAAATAACCACTCGTTACAACCGAGGTATGCAGCAAAGCATTTGTGAAGCCACAACACGCACAACCTTGAGGCGGATGGGCTACAACAGCAGAAGACCCCACCGGGTACCACTCATCTCCACTACAAATAGGAAAAAGAGGCTACAATTTGCACGAGCTCACCAAAATTGGACAGTTGAAGACTGGAAAAATGTTGCCTGGTCTGATGAGTCCTGGATGTGCATCCCACAAATCTCCATCAACTGCAAGATGCTATCCTATCAATATGGGCCAACATTTCTAAAGAATGCTTTCAGCACCTTGTTGAATCAATGCCACGTAGAATTAAGGCAATTCTGAAGGCGAAAGGGGGTCAAACACCGTATTAGTATGGTGTTCCTAATAATCCTTTAGGTGAGTGTATATTAATTGTGAATAAACTGTGTTTTGATTACTTCTTTGCTGTCTGTTTTTGCTAACCTCTACATGTTTCTCAGAGACTGGGGTTATTCTAACACTCTCTTGCAGCCTCTGATACGACCCCGTTTCTCCGAGACCCGATGCAACTGTCCAAATTGAGTTACGGTGAATACCAGCTCAGCCTCTGAGGCGCGCACACGCTGAGTTACGGTAAAAGACCGGCTCAGCCTCTGAGGTGCGCACACGCTGGGTTACGGCAAAGTCCGGCTCAGCCTCTGAGGCGCGCACACGCTGAGTTACGGCAAACACCAGCTTAACCTCTCTGGCCCTCACTAGCTCAGATTCGGCAAGTGTCAGCTGAGCCTCTGAGGCGTTATGGGTCGCCAGGTCCAGACGGGTATCTAGGTTGGCACTGTATTACATTGTAGTGATTTCCCAACTTCTAAACCAAGTTCTACATAGCAGATCCATGGATCGCCCTATTGGCCGAGGATTGGTGAGAGTTCAGCAATAGAAGGCACAGCCCAGGAGTAATCTATATAACAGAAATGTCATGACTAAAATTGCCATAAAGATCTTTAATTAAAATGGAGTAAGATATAATTCGGTCTTTACCTAAAAAGAGTAAGTAACTTTACAGGAGCGCTTGGAAGGACCCACACGCATTCCAAGCCTTCGGCTGTCCAATTGGATTCCGTCATTGTGCCAGTGGACGGTTCCCCTACAAAACTTTTAATGTCATCCTTAGCCTCCAATGCAATCTTCCTTTCGACATTCCAATTAGCGAGTTTAATGGTATTTTTTAACTCAACCTGTAGACTTAGATACTTTTGCTTTATTCTGAAATAATTAGTTATTTTCCATTTGTGGAGCAGAGCCCTTTTCTCCTGACTTTATTAATGCATCTAATTTGGGTTTGGACAGGTGTGGAAGAAATCTGGCAGAAGTCGATTAGTATAAGAGTCTGACAAAACTTTATTTCCTTTTCCAAATATTTCGGGAACAGGCACTCAGCAGTCTTTCATGCGTCTTGTGATCTGTTTCCCAAACAACAGGTGCTTACATTTTTTATAGCCGAAAATTGCGACAGCTTACAGTCAGCTGAGGAGAGGTTGGATATCTGTGGTCACCAGTTACTACTGATAATGAGGCCCATTATCAGGTCAAGACAGGGTCGACCTTTCCATGATCATTATCCTGTGCCCATTATCAGGTCAAGGCAGGGTCGACCTTTTCATGATCACTCTTGTGGTTTTCATTATCCTATTCAAACAAGTTGAGTTCTTCATTTCACTTCCCCATATACTCCTTTGCTCCTTACACATATCCTTAACCCCCAACATTCATGCCTTTCTTATATTGCAACAGCCTTACTTCTCGGGTCAGGTCTGTACCTTGATCCGGTCCTTTTTGCAGAATAAGCTATCATACCAGAATATGTTAGATCCTCTTATATGCATGAAAGCCTAGTTTTCTAAGAGCAAGCTAATATTCACTGTTTAACAGCTTAAATGCAACATGCCATACTTTTCTGTAACAAATCATAATGCAGTCATTACATAATCATATATAATTTCAATTGACAGTTGTAATATAAATGGTAGCATAGGTTTTATTACTAATTACCCATTGAATTAGTATATGATTTGCATAATATTGATTAATGTTTGATTTTTCTTCCACACTCCCCCCTTTGATACAATATCCCAGTTTTGTATCACACCAGCATGCTCTCTTCATCCTCCTTTAAGGGGTACAAGCCAAGCAAGCCAACAGGCATGTAAAAGACATCTGGTGGGCACGTCTGTATGAAAAGACGACAGAAACCTTCATGTGAAACAAGTGTACGTCTGATCGTAGCATCACAACACTGACAGATACAGGGCAAACATAAGCAAATCAAGAAACACAAACAAAGACTGGCGCGAGGATTGTCAGGCCAGTATGCTGTGACTTCGTCCTTTCTTCAACAGTGGCGCGGTGCATCAAAAATGGGATAGGTGAACCCACGCAGCTACTCCTTCGATCTTAACGGCGTGCAATGTGGCCAGCAGGGCTTGGAATGGTCTTCTCCACCGGGGTTGGTACCAGTGCATTGTGTCAGGTCCCTCTGCTGGTTCTGTCACTCTGCCTTGAACTGTTAATGTAGGTCTCCCAGGGTTTCCTATAGGCTAGACATCTAGAAAAGAGGTCAACAACCACCAGACAGTAGCAGTAACCCCTGCATGGAGTCAATTCTATTAAATTCATCTGTAAATGCTGACAAGGGCCCTTAGCCCGCGGGGCCGTAGTAGCTGACGGCTTTAATGCACGGCCCATGTTGTGGGTCATACAGGTGGGACACCTGGAAACAAACACTTGCGCATAAGCAGTGAAAGATGGTGCAGCCCAATGCCTCTGGACCAGTTAAACCATTACGTCCTGGGAGGCATGATCAAGCCCGTGTGCCACCTTTGCCAGCCCTTGGGAAAGCAGATTTAGGGAGGAAAGGAAGGTTAGTTGTTTGATCTCTCCAGATTCCGTCGCATCCTAACACACCAGCTTTCTGCTTCCAGCTCGCTTTCTCCTCTGGTGTCGCCCCTGTCTGTAGGACAGAAAGGTCAGTTGGGTCAGTAGTATTGCTCATCAATTTCACAGGAGCCTCTGGGTCTGTGGCAGCCTTTTTAGCCTACCAATCAGCCCAGTCATTTCCCACACTCACTTAGTCTGTTTGTTTAGTGTATGCCTTGCATTTCACTATGGCACGTTGTTCTGGCAACTGGATAGCATGAGCGAATGTTGTTGGATAGGTTTGCCTGAACTTGTGAGGAACCCTCTCTGCTTCCACAATGTTCCATGGTCATGACAGACTTCAAATGCATATTTTGAGTCTGTAAAAAATAGTCACTTTCCAATCTTTCATTTGGCTACAGGCCTGGGTCAGTGCAAACAACTCAGCTGCTTGCGCAGACCATGTGTTTGGCAACTTTCCCCCTTCTATCAGTTCACCATTTGATCTCACAACCGCATAAGAGGTGGAGGGCTCTCCATTCTTCAGCCGGAGCGAGCACCCATCTGCAAACACTGTCTCCCCCTCCATCAGGGGATCCTTCTCTAAATCCTCTCTGGGTTTTGCTAGTGCTTGAGTCACTTCAATGCAGTCATGGTCATCTCCTTCCATCTCTGTAGGAAGGAGTGTGGCTGGATTTACGGAGTCCCTGGGACTTTTCTCGAAGTTTCTATGCAAAATCACCCAAATTGCATTTCAGGGCTTTGCGCCAGCATTTTATTTCACAGGATGGAGTGAGCAGCGCGCAAACTTTACTTATTAGTGTTAATACGGGATGGGGAAGAGAAGCAGCTGAGTTATCACCTGTAGGAATTATTAGCTCAGGTAAATTTTAATATCTCCATCAATATGTTTTAAAATTAATTAAGTTTTAATTAATTAGTATTTAATGACGATTATTGCCTAATCGTTATGCCGAATGGTTGGTTCCTCCAATCTCAATTGTGATATCCACGTGAGTCTGTTAATGTGAGACTTAAATGGGATTCACTAATCACCAGTATCGCTTAGTAACCTGGGCTAGAAGGCTTGTCCAGCGAGCTGCATGACCAGGTATTGTAAACGATTGGTAGCGAAGCTCCCCTCACGGCCGATGAGAGAGAGTCTTGCGATATTTCAAGCGAGTTTGAGGTTTCAGAGCTTGTAACTAGATCGCACAGAGACAGGGACTATTGTGAGCACTCAATGAACGGAGGCTGAAATTGTATAAAAGACATGCATTTATTCCTAGCTAGCACTAAATCTAACATAAGACAGACATTACACCTAACACAAACAACCAACACGAAATAACAAAATAGAAACAAACAATGTAAGTATGGAAATGCAATGACCGGATTTAAATGAGTAACCTTAAAAGGGAAATACTGTTCTGCAAAGCAAGCACAGTTTGTGGAAACACGACCCTAAAGTCTTATAGCAGGTTAACAGAACAGCTTAGGTTGTAAGAATAAGAGGAGGTTGGTTGCAGAGCTAATGAGCTGATGGGATGATGGCACTCAGGAAGGCGCGGCGTTTGGAGCAGTTATTGGAATGGAGCCCCTTGGATTCTCTCTCCTTGGGAAGCTTTGTCTTTGTTGCAGTTTTCTGTCTAGCTGGGCCTTCACTGGCAGACTTTAGAAGGGCTTCTTACAGGCTCCTCTTCTCCTGGGGTGGTGTTCTTTCGCCTCTCTCTTCGGGCTGATGGTCATTCTGCTCTCCTTTGTTCTGAGGTGCCAGGTTTTTATGGTCTAAAGTTCATGAATAGGGATGACCAGGAATTCAACTCCTGGACCAATGGCTGACCATCCATTTGGCGGGCTTTCGGAAGGGGGTCTGTATCAGTCCTTTTGGAATTTATGACCAGACTGATTCCCCCTTTACTGATGATTTTCATTAAGCTGGTTTAACTTTTGATACATACACTTTCATGGTAACCACTGACCAAACATGGAATCAGGAGTGATTGTCCATCAGTTTGACACCAAACATGCCATACCAGCTTCACAGGTTTACACCTCATACCATCTGTATTAATTGATTAACAATTACTTATATTATGTATGTGACTGACTCACATCAATATATGATACAGGTGTTTTGGGTTGCACCTCAAAAGATGTTACACTTTGAACAGACATTACATCACATATTCACATTAAAAACAGCACATCTTATCCTTAGATAGACGTGGCCGTTAGTTTGTGGTAATACCAATTTAAATTGCACATCTGGAAACAACATATTTGACGTGGCTTATCCTAATTGATCTTCTCCAGAATGGATAAGGTACACCTTAATTCAGTTCTTTTAATATAGCATGGGAGAACACAAAAAGCTTGCTAACGGACCACCAAGATCAGATAAGGAACACAAAGGAATGTGGAAGGAAAAGGGGGGGCGGTCGTTAAAGAAAGAAGACTCTCTGAAAGTTGGGACGCACTGGTTACACTATTCAACTTTTCTTCTGGTATAACCATGAGAACATATATGCAGTGGTAGCTAATACCTATTTATTTATTCAAATTTATATGTGTTCAAGTGTAAAGGGGTAAAATAGGTGATACTCTGTGAACGTGGTTCACCAGCCTCTCTGTATGATAGCCCGTGATTTATGACATGGTCAATGATAGTAGCTCTTATTTGATCAGTTACCCTATCTCTGGTCCTTCTTTGAGCGCCACCACGCATTCTAACTCCTCTCCCTCTACCTTGCCCCACTCCTCTCAATTGTCCTGGTACTCGTCTTCCTCTCCCTCGTGCAGGCATTTTTTCTTTCTTTCTTTCTTTCTTTCTTTCTTTCTTTCTCTCTCTCTCTCTCTCTCTCTGTCTTTCTTTCTTTCTTTCTTTGTGTTGCTCTATATTGTTCCTTTTCCACACAAGATCAGCCCAAAGAGTCCTCTTTTAGAACATATGATCATGTGATTGGAAAAACCTCAACACCTGAGTGTGGTTCCTAGATGGGAATCAGCTGTGATTTATATATTTGCATAACTGCAATAAGCTGTTTCTCATTGGCAATGGAATAAAATGCAGGGAATATATTTGTGTTTCAATTCACAATATGAACAGCTGTTCACTTTGACTTTAGCCTATATAAGTTATGTTTAGAACATGATGTTATCTGTTCTGACATACAGTGTGAAAGCATTTGTAAATTTGACTGTAAAATTACATTGTTTTGGTCTTGGTTGAGCTTGTGTGTAAAATAAGTTCAAGCATTTTAAATTGGTGTTAACTGTATGCATTTTGTATCAAAGCAACAAGAAATGTGTTAATTGTATAGCCTACAAAGACGGATGTCTTGAAAAAACTGTCATAGTGATTGTAAAAAACTGTAAAATTGATATTTTAGCCTTTGTTGGTTTTATGAATAAATTTGAATAAAATTGTTGTTTTGGATAGTATATTTTAGAATTGTGTATGTGGGATGTATTGTATTGAGGATGATAATTGTTAGATTAGTTGTCCTAAGGGGAGGGGTTAAGAAATCTATATAAACCCTGGAGAATGGGCTAAAAGGAGGTTGTTATGGATCCAGGGTTTGCTAGGGTATAGCCTGTTTTGATGATTACTTCTGTTACGACCCCCAGGGACAAGTTACTCCCTATAGGGGCGGATGTTTCTGCGGGGGGGTGTCATTCTGTTCCTGGCCCTGCCCACTGTTGCATCACCTTCCCCTCTGCTTTGATTGGCCGGGTTTCCTCCTATGTCCCAGATTCACTTCCTTTATAAGGCCTGTCCAGGCCAAGAAGAAGGAGGCCTCTTGCTTTGTACTTTGTTTGTTATTTGCTATATGATTGATGATTTATTGTGCTTGACCCCTTTTGCTGTTTGACCATTGATTTCTGCCTAGCCCTTTTCTTTGGATTTGGTTGCTGTGGATTCTGTTTTGTAAACATCTGTAAATTTCTGTACCTATCTGCACCCATTGAGGTTCTCCGTGGGTAGCTAGGGAAGTAGGGAGCACGACGCCATTTTGCTTTGATTAAGTTTTCTCACTGTTTTGGAATTAGTCAGGGAGATTAGTTTTGTGTACCTTTGTTTTCTGTTGTTTTGGTTAGGTAAGTGGTATCTTGTTTAGGTTCCAGTTAGAGGTGTTTTGTTTGTTATTTTGGCCTTGTCGGCTCCTGGGGGGTATTCCAGAAAGCAGGTTATGTGACATACCCGGGTAAGTTTAAGGGTAAGTTAGTGGATAACCTCAACTTTCGGTTCCAAAAACGGAGGTTAACTTTCTGGGTATGTACGTACTGTAACCATAGCAGCTTACTCTCTGAAGATAACCTGCTCAGTAGCAGGTTATGTTCCAGGGTAAGTTTGTTGCAGAAGGTTACTGAGCATGGCGTGCCCTTTTGATGACGATCCTGTGAACGTGGAGGCATAAATTATACAAGGTTTTTTTCGCCGGGAGAGAGTTATAAGACCGCGTATTGATGTCTTGTCATTTCCTAATGATTATTTGAAAAAGCGTTATCAGTTTTCAAAAGAATCGTTCATTTACTTAACATCTCTTGAAACCGCATATTGCAAATGTCACAAACCCAAACCGCGGGTCTGCGCTTAGCACAGAAAACATTCTGTACATAGCGCTTCGGTTTTTTGCGTCAGGGCATTTTTTGTACAATATGGGCGACGCAGAGCATATAGGAAAGGCAACTGTGTGTAGAGCCGTTCGCACAGTATGTCTGGTACTTAACGCTTCTTACACACGTTTGAACAGTTCCCTGTCCATAAAGCTCTGCGTGTTATTAAAGAGGAATTCCACAGAGTGGTAGGTTTGTCCTTTATAGTAAAATCTATGCATATATTTAATATGTAGTCATACTATTTATATCTATACATGTATTCATCCTGCACACACTTGATACTTCCATATGACTTTCTATTTCACGGTTTCCAAATGTAATTTGGAATACATGTAATACATGTATAGTGACAATAAAAGGCATTCATTCATTCATTCATAATTGGGCGCATTGATGGCACCTACATTCCTATTAAAGCTCCTTTAATAAATGAGGGAGACTATGTTAGATAGATAGATAGATAGATAGATAGATAGATAGATAGATAGATAGATAGATAGCCCGCCAGTTAGACAGGCTTCAGCCTTTTTTCTATTAGCTACATGACAGAAAGAATATACTAAATCGTGTTTAATAAATAGTTAAGTGATCGTGTAATCAATTACCTTTTTGCAGAATGTTTTTGTGTTTCATTTTGACTTGGCTCAAAGTTCTTCTGTCTCCAGAAGGATTACACCTTATTAAATAAGAAACCATATATTCCTAGTCGAGACACATTGTTATTTTAACCTAAAGAAATGAATGGCAGGAAAAGTAAATGCTTTCATAGTGATTTAACAGTAAAAAGGATGCGGAAGGGTTATGTGTTTAATTATTTTGCATTATAATAAAAGGGGAGGCGATGTCAAATTTGCAATTTAATACACACGCATTTATTCTGTCCTTTATTTTTTGCCAAGCCAACTCTTTCTTTAGCCGATGCAGCCGTATTGCTTTTTTTCATTATTATTGGCTTGAATTCCTCATATGCGTGCATTAAAACTTCCAACTCCGCCTCTGTGAAGTATGCCGCTCTCTTTTTTTCACTTTGATTTTCCATTCTGACTCGTGAAATCGGCGATCAATTGAAAACGTCTTTATGTATGCACGGTGCACGCGCATTAACTCTGGGTAAGCAATAGGAGGTTGATTGAACTTACTCTTCTCAGGTGTTTTGGAACCGACATACTCATGGTATGCGGGTTTGGGGTATATCAACCCAGAGGTTAAGATTTACCAAATGGAAAGTTAACCAAGCTTTCTGGAATACCCCCCTGAAGTGGTTCCCACCATTAATAAACCTACCACAAATACCAAAACAGTGGTCTCACTCCACCTTTTGTTGCGCCTGACCCTAGACCGGGACGTAACAAAATTGGGGGCTCGTCCGGGATCTCCTCCATTGTCTTACTTTCTTGCTTTGTGTGCTAACGGTTCTCTGGTGGTTTGGTTAGATGGCCGTTAGATTTGAGTTGGAGAATTTTGTTGTTTACCCTACCCTGGAACAGTTTGAGCGCTGCCGCAAGGATGATCTATTACTTATAGCAGACTTTTTCAGGATTCCTGTGCCACGGAGTGCGGCTAAGAAGGTTGTGAAGAGCACACTGTATCTCGAGCTGGTAAAGCAGCAGATCTTACCAGAAAGAGATAAGATCTTGGGTGTTGCATCTCCGCCAGGGCCTTCTGAGGGATTGGCTATGGCGACGGCTGAAACCAAACCTGAGGAGCCAGTACACATAGAACCCGTCGATCCAGAGCCATCACTGAAAGACCCCTTGGTTGCCTTGAAGCTAAAGGAGTTGGAGCTTGAATTGAGCAGACAGCAGTGTCAACAGCAGCAGTTACGTGTCCGAGCACTGGAGCTTGAGACACAAAGGGATATCCGGCTGAAGGAGTTGGAGTTGGAGCTCAGAAGAAAGTCTGATCCAGATCGTCCTCTTCCTTCCAGTTTACCTGCACCTACTCCTCTTATGCCTACTTCACATGGGCCTGTCGGGGCATCGTCTCCTGTGCCTCAGAGATCATCATCCGTAAGTTTCCCTGACTTTGATATTAGCAGACATATTGCCTTGGTTCCTATGTTCAGGGAAAGTGAAGTGGACACCTACTTTCCTGTGTTTGAGCGCATTGTTCTCACGTTACAGTGGCCGAAGAATATCTGGACCTTACTATTGCAATGCAAGTTTGTTGGGAAAGCACAAGAGGTGTGTTCTGCCCTATCATTAGAGCAGAGTTTGGACTATGAGGCTGTTAAGGCTGCTGTGTTGCGGGCCTATGAACTTGTCCCTGAGGCCTACCGGCAAAAGTTCCGGAAACATAGTAAAACCTCCGGTCAAAACTTTGTTGAATTTGCTCGAGAGAAGACTGCTCTCTTTGATAAATGGTGTGCTTCAACTAAAGTCTCCACGTTGGAGCACCTAAAGGAATTGATCTTGTTAGAAGAATTTAAGAACTGCCTCCCTGACAAGATTGTTGTTTATTTGAATGAGCAAAAAGTCTCTGCACTCTCTGATGCTGCTGTTTTAGCAGATGAATTTGTGCTCACCCACAAAAGCAGCTTTTCTACTCCGCGTCGGGATACCTATGAACGTGAATCCAGGGCTCCTGAGAACCCACTCCGGACCAGCCAGTCCTCTGTGTTCCCATCCGAGTCTCGTGAATGTTTTTACTGCCATGAAAAGGGGCATCTAATTGCCTCCTGTCCTGCACTAAGGCGTAAACCAGCCGAGAGCATCAAACCCTCCAAAGGGTGCTGCACTGGTCCATACAGTGCCGAGGTGTAGTAGCCCCACTCACTCGCTCTCTTCTGTGGACCCTGTTTTTGAACCCTTTGTTTTGGATGGCATGGTCTCCTTGTCTGACACTGACTCGGAGCAGAAGTACGTGCGTGTTCTGAGGGACACTGGAGCCGCACAGTCCTTCATTTTGGAGAGTGTCCTACCATTTTCCAATCACTCTAGTTGTGGTTCTGATGTCCTAATTCAGGGCATTGAACTTGGTATTGTCAAGGTTCCTCTGCATACTGTGTATCTGCGTTCTGACCTTGTTTCTGGGTTTGTTAAAGTCACACTCCGGCCTCAGTTACCAGTGGCAGGGGTTTCTTTTATTCTTGGGAATGATTTAGCTGGGGGAATAGTTACCCCTTTGCCTGAAGTAATTGATGTGCCTGAATTGAGTGATGATGTGGTATTACAAAAGTTTCCTGCTGTATTTAGGGCATGTGTTGTGACACGAGCGCAAGCTCGAAAAATGGAAAATATGGTAGATCTTTATTGTAGCTCCTTTATGTGTGATAACCCTGTAGTCGGGTACACTGCTCTTTCCCCTCCTAGTGATATTAAGGATGACTCTTGTGAAGGGGTGGATCTCAGTATGTTCCCCTTAGAACGGGCACAACTAGCTTTTGCCCAGAAAGACGACGTTTTGTTATCACGCTGCATCTCTTCTGCTGTAGATCTGTCAGAACTGCCTCAGCATCCGGTAGCTTATTTCTTTGATGGTGATGTACTTATGCGCAAATGGACACCAGCTAACTCTGAGCATGAGTGGAGTTCAGTGTTTTGTTGTTCCTAAACCCCTGCGGCAGCATGTGTTGAATATAGCTCATGACCATAGCATGTCTGGTCATCTTGGTGTAAGAAAAACGTACAATCGTCTGTTAAGACACTTCTTTTGGCCCTCCATGAAAAGTGATGTATCTCAATACTGTCGTTCTTGCCATGTTTGTCAAATTGCTGGAAAGCCTAATCAGGTTATTCCCCCTGCACCTCTGAGGCCTATACCGGTTACGGGTGAGCCTTTCGAGAGAATTCTAATTGATTGTGTTGGTCCATTGCCTAAAACAACGTCTGGATTTCAATACCTCTTGACTTTGATGTGTGCATCAACCAGATACCCTGAAGCTATTCCGTTACGCTCTCTTAAGGCTCCAGCTATAGTGAAAGCCCTTATCAAATTCTGTACTACATTTGGTTTACCAAAATACATCCAGTCAGATCAAGGTTCAAACTTCATGTCCAGGATTTTTAGCAAGGTGATAAAGCAGTTGAGTATCCAGCATCAAGTTTCTAGTGCCTACCATCCGGAGTCACAGGGGGCTTTAGAGAGATTTCATCAAACCTTAAAAACCATGCTTAGAACATATTGTTCAGCCCAGGGCAAAGATTGGGATGAGGGGATCCCCCTCCTACTATTCGCCATCCGTGATACTGTTCAAGAGTCCCTTGGCTTTAGTCCCGCTGAATTAGTATTTGGACATTCTGTCCGTGGTCCTTTAACCCTCAATGGTTCCTTGGGGTGCGTTCTGCACCCCCTGCCCATTTCTATGGATACTACCATGTTGTTATTAAAATTACAGCAGTTATCCTCTAGGACATTGTAAGTGCACCAGTTTTACATACGGTCATGCAGAAAATGATAGAAAAAGTGTTGACGTCAATTATCGCTGGCATACTTTCTTCGGGGGTGCAAAATGCACCCCAAAAAAAACTTAATTTATGACAGATGTCTGTGGAGATTCTCAGTTATCCAGGTCATGGTTATCCTAAAAAAGGGTTATGCAATAGCAACTGGACTTTGTTTTTCATAGAAGAAGTGTTGCACTCCATCCAGAGTGCTTTCTCAATTCTGACTGACTGGTTGGCATAGCAGGTTGATGAACCCTGTAGAATCCTCAAGTTGTTAGCACTAGATGGTCACCTGTGGGTTGTTGTTGTTCCCCCTGGCTTTCATGTGTTTCACTGATACCACCTGAGGCTGAGCGTGAACGACTGTGGAAGCGTCTGGGCAAAATTGAAAGAACTGCATTGTAGGTGGACCGCTGGAATGCACCTGCTACATTCCAGCGCTTAATGAGTCGGGTTTAAGCTAATGTTGATAATTGTGAAGCCTACCTGGATGATGTTGTTGTGTATTCAGATAACTGGGAGAGTCATCTCCGTACTCTAGATATTGTGTTTTCGCGTCTCAAAGAAGCTTCTCTTACCCTGGACCTTGCTAAATGTGAGTTTGGCCAGGCTACTGTAGCATACTTGGGTAAACAGGTGGGCCAGGGAATTGTTCGTCCTTTGGACGCCAAAATTGAGGCTATTAGTGCTTTTCCCGTGCCTAAAACAAAAAGAGAGCTGCGTCGCTTTCTTGGGATGGCGGGATATTACAGAGGCTTCTGTAGGAACTTTTCAAGCATTGTATCACCTCTCACAAATCTTCTTCGTGACTCTGTGCCTTTTGTGTGGGCTCCTGATTGTCAAGCTGCTTTTGATGCAGATAAGAGTTTGTTATATAGTGCTCCAGTTCTATCTGCACCGGATTTCACTAAGTCATTCAAGCTTGAAGTAGATGCTAGTGGAACAGGTGCAGGTGCAGTGTTAATTCAAGAAGACACCCTGGGTGTTGACCACCCTGTCTGTTTCTTTTCCAAGAAGTTCAACCGTCATCAGATCAACTACAGCACCATTGAGAAAGAAGCTCTTGCCTTGTTACTAGCCCTTCAATACTTTGAAGTGTACCTTGGATCCAGTTCAGAACCCATCCTAGTGTACACTGACCACAACCCACTTGTTTTTTTGCACCGTATGTCCAATACTAATCAAAGGCTCATGCGTTGGTGTTTGATCTGTCAAGGCTTCAATTTGAAGATAACACATAAGAAAGGGTCTCGTTGTGACCTTTAATTGAGTGAAAAGCTATATATAGCTTTTCTCTTAAGGGTGGGGGTGTTACGACCCCCAGGGACAAGTTACTCCCTATAGGGGCGGATGTTTCTGCGGAGGGGGGGGGGGTGTGTCATTCTGTTCCTGGCCCTGCCCACTGTTGCATCACCTTCCCCTCTGCTTTGATTGGCCGGGTTTCCTCCTATGTCCCAGATTCACTTCCTTTATAAGGCCTGTCCAGGCCAAGAAGAAGGAGGCCTCTTGCTTTGTACTTTGTTTGTTATTTGCTATATGATTGATGATTTATTGTGCTTGACCCCTTTTGCTGTTTGACCATTGATTTCTGCCTAGCCCTTTTCTTTGGATTTGGTTGCTGTGGATTCTGTTTTGTAAACATCTGTAAATTTCTGTACCTATCTGCACCCATTGAGGTTCTCCGTGGGTAGCTTGGGAAGTAGGGAGCACGACGCCATTTTGCTTTGATTAAGTTTTCTCACTGTTTTGGAATTAGTCAGGGAGATTAGTTTTGTGTACCTTTGTTTTCTGTTGTTTTGGTTAGGTAAGTGGTATCTTGTTTAGGTTCCAGTTAGAGGTGTTTTGTTTGTTATTTTGGCCTTGTCGGCTCCTGAAGTGGTTCCCACCATTAATAAACCTACCACAAATACCAAAACAGTGGTCTCACTCCACCTTTTGTTGCGCCTGACCCTAGACCGGGACGTAACACTTCTTTCTTTTTGTTGTTGTTAATACTTTGTATTTGTGCACTTTTGTGAGCAAGGACAATACATTTTTGTATGTTTTGGAACTCCATGGCCTTCCCTGGTTCCTGAAGCCTCGGGCCTCAGCCATTCCTAACAGCAATAAAAGTTGGAGTGCTGGCCTCCCTTGTTATCCGTGTGTGTGTGTGTGTGTGTGTGGGGTCACTAACCCCCCTTTGGTGCCTAGGCCAATGTGTACCTCTCGTACCAGGCTAGGCCTTGTCTCAGGCCACCTGGAATTTAAGCTCCGTGATATGTGCATGTGTGATCTTACACACCTCTGAAACAGGTAGCCTAGTGCATCCCAAATTTTTCAACATTATCATTTTAATATAACATCATAGTCATTATGGCCTTCAGAAAAATGTTTTTTGGGGAGGTGGGGTAGTGCACTATAGGCCCATGTGGTGGGCCTAAGGTTTTGTCCTTAATGGCATTTTTCCCCCTTACATTACTTTAGCTTTTATACTTTAAGTAGTTTTACATCCAGTACTTTTATACTTTTACTCAAGTAAAAAGCTTGAGTTGATACTTCAACTTCTACAGAAGTCTTTTTAAACCCTAGTATCTATACTTCTACCTTAGTAATGAATGTGAATACTTTTGACACCTCTGATATTGGCAATGCTTGCCCTTTATTTACTTGGTATCGGATCAATACGAAATCTTGTAGTATCGCACACCACTACCATATAGGGATCCCTGGGTATCTATGCAAAATCACCCAAAATTGCATTATAAGGCTTTGCACCAGCATTTTATTTCATGGGATGGAGTGAGCAGCATGCAAACTTTACTTATTAGTGTTAATTCAGGATGGGGAAGAGAAGCAGCAGAGTTATCACCTCTTCATTTTTAAGTTTTTCCAGCATTTGGTAAGTACAGTGGTACCTTGGTTCTCGAACTTAATCCATTCCGGACTCCGGATCGAATCCTAAAAAGTTCGAGTTCTGATCGAATTCTTCCCATAAGAAATAATGGAAAACCAATTAATTGGTTCCCGGCCCCCCAAAATTACACCTAAATATGTTTTTTTTTTTTTTAGCATTTAAACACAAAATGAACAGGATAAAACAAGATGAGCATTTTTTTCTTAATGGCTTCCAAAACGATAAAGATCTTATCCCAACATTACCCCTGTCCTGCCCCGATCGTCTGTTCCTTCCGTGTGCCACACCCTCTCGTTAACCCCATGTGATCAGCTGTTTCTGGTTGTTGTCATTAGTCCTCTGTATTAATGGTGCGTTTGTTTTTTTTTCTCGGAACTCGGAAATTCCCAGTTGAGTGACATCACGTCCGACAATCTCCCGTTCGAGCTACCCACATCTCGGAACAAACATGGCTGCCTCCATGAACACGTTGCTGTGTGTTGTTGCTTTATATTTTAGCAGATTTGGAGTTTTCCAAATGGAGAAATTGAGATTTTTCCGAGAGACAAACAAGAAACACGAACTAGTCAAACCACATTAAAAGCTTTATAAAATATTTTAGTACATTCATAGCGATATTCTTTTTTCGAACGGTAAACAAACTACAAACAAATCAAGTCGCCATGTTGAAATTACGTCACAGGGGCAACTCGGACAACAAAATCTTGTCCGACTTCAACGTCATAAAAGAGGCGTGTTTCCGACGGGAAGTGACGTTTTTCGTGACGTTTCGTGACGTTTTCATCCGAGTTCCAACTTGGAGAGAAATAATCGAACGAACCAATCTGCTATTTCTCCCGATTATCATGTAAAGTAGTGAGAACTGGTTTTCAGTCAATTTACCTGGTAAAATAAAGTTTAAATAAATGGCATAAATGCTGTAATAGTACACGTAAGTTAGTGGTTTATTTATTGTTAGTTACTGTAATGTTGCGCTGCTTTATTTGGTTAATCGTCCAGTCTGTGAAGAAGGCATTCAAGTAAGAATTGCATTGTAGTATGACTCATTTCCTGGCGCGTACAATTTATATTAGGTCAGCGTTCACGGTTCAACTTCTGATATTCAGATCGAGTTCTAGGTCAAACTGGTTTGTTCGACTTTCAAGAAATTCGAGTTCGAGTGAGTTCGAGAACCGAGGTACGTACCACTGTACTTTACACTTTTTAAACCATACATTATGTAAGGTTTAAAAGTAACTGTTTTACAATGCATATTGCTGTTTAACTCTACATTTAGACAAACTTAATAGATCTGTGCTGTTAAAACAGTCGATAGTCGCTCGTGCCGGTTTGAAATGAATGCTGCTTTTACAATGTATATCGCTGTTTAATTCCATGTTTAGACAAACTTAAATCAACAATCTGCACAGTTACAACAGTCGTTTGTGCAGGGGGGTATTCCAGAAAGCAGGTTATGTGACATACCCGGGTAAGTTTAACGGTAAGTTAGTGGATAACCTCAACTTTCGGTTCCAAAAACGGAGGTTAACTTTCTGGGTATGTACGTAACCATAGCAGCTTACTCTCTGAAGATAACCTGCTACTGAGCAGGTTATGTTCCAGGGTCAGTTTGTTGCAGAAGGTTACTGAGCATGGCGTGCCCTTTTGATGACGATCCTGTGGACGTGGAGGCACAAATTATACAAGGTTTTTTTCGCCGGGAGACAGTTATAAGACCACGTATTGATATCTTTTCATTTCCTAATGATTATTTGAAAAAACGTTATCAGTTTTCAAAAGAATCGTTTATTTACTTAACATCTCTTGAAACCGCATATTGCAAATGTCACAAACCCAAACCGCGGGTCTGCGCTTAGCACAGAAAACATTCTGTGCATAGCACTTCGGTTTTTTGCGTCAGGGCATTTTTTGTACAATATGGGCGACGCAGAGCATGTGGGAAAGGCAACTGTGTGTAGAGCCGTTCGCACAGTATGTCTGGTACTTAACGCTTCTTACACACGTTTGTACAGTTCCCTGTCCATAAAGCTCTGCGTGTTATTAAAGAGGAATTCCACAGAGTGGTAGGTTTGTCCTTTATAGTAAAATCTATGCATATATTTAATATGTAGTCATACTATTTATATCTATACATGTATTCATCCTGCACACACTTGATACTTCCATATGACTTTCTATTTCACGGTTTCCAAATGTAATTTGGAATACATGTAATACATGTATAGTGACAATAAAAGGCATTCATTCATTCATAATTGGGTGCATTGATGGCACCTACATTTCTATTAAAGCTCCTTCAATAAATGAGGGAGACTATGTTAATAGGAAATCTATTCATAGTATCAATGTGCAGGTAACTTGATTTTGTATCCTTAATTTTTTGCCTTGTTAAAATCATCAAACTCATTACTTTTTTCCACTAACTATAGGTAATCATTACAGGACAGTACAATGCTGGTTACCACTGGTTGCCCTCAGATGGGGTGAGGGGAGGTGGTGGTGGGCCCCCGCCAGTTAGACAGGCTTCAGCCTTTTTTCTATTAGCTACATGACATTAAGAATATACTAAATCGTGTTTAATAAACAGTTCAGTGATCGTGTAATCAAATATTACCTTTTTGCAGAATGTTTTTGTGTTTCATTTTGACTTGGCTCTAAGTTCTTCTGGCTCCAGAAGGATTACACCTTATTAAATAAGAAACCATATATTCCTAGTCGATACACATTGTTATTTTAACCTAAAGAAATTAATGGCAGGAAAAGTAAATGCTTTCATAGTGATTTAACAGTCAAAAGGATGCGGAAGGGGTACGTGTTTAATTATTTTGCATAATAATAAAAGGGGAGGCGATGTCAAATTTGCAATTTAATACACACGCATTTACTCTGTCCGTTATTTTTTGCCAAGCCAACTCTCTTTCTTTAGTCGATGCAGCCGTATTGCTTTTTTTCATTATTATTGGCTTGAATTCCTCATATGCGTGCATTAAAACTTCCAACTCCGTCTCTGTGAAGTATGCCGCTCTCTTTTTTTCACTTTGATTTTCCATTTTGACTCGTGAAATCGGCGATCAATTGAAAACGTCTTTACTGTATGTATGCACGGTGCACGCGCATTAACTCTGGGTAACCAATAGGAGGTTAATTGAACTTACTCTTCTCAGGTGTTTTGGAACCGACATACTCATGGTGTGCGGGTTTGGGGTATATCAACCCAGAGGTTAAGATTTACCAAATGGTAAGTTAACCAAGCTTTCTGGAATACCCCCCTGGTTTGAAGTGGGGAAAAAGGACTTTGTTTTCGCTTTGGAAAGGTACACTCTCCCTTTAAGGTGCTAGCCTTGTCCACGTTGGGAACCGCCCGTTTTTTTTTTGATATTCCTCTGCCCCCGCGCCTTTTGGAGAAAACATATGGCCGCAAAGCACACGGGAAAGAGGCCGGGGTGATCCTCGCAGAGTAAATGCAAGTTTCCCTCTTGATATTGAGATGTAATGGTAAAAATAATATAGTATGTGTCTTGGAGGGGATTAGTGACAGTCTGGTAGGTAATACTGTTTGGATGATTTTCGATTTAAGTGTAAAACAAGGATTGTACGTCCGTTTAGCATCTGTGTGTCAGTAAAGCGGAATGCAGTGTAAATGTGTTTTTTTTTTAATTAATTCACATTAATGCATTTTTTTTCATTGCATGTTTGTAATCCATGAACGGGTGTATGAATAGCCTGGTGCTTTCATGTAAGCCGTTTGTAGGGGAGCAAACCATATAGGGAGAGACGCGAGATACTGAGATGTAAGTTAAAAGGGCGCTATTGTTCATTAAATGTGTATATCTTAGTATTCAAGATGAACGGTTATATGTACTTTTGTATTTTCTTGTGCAGTTCTAGTCCACTGCCGTATTCTACACACTGTTAAAAAAAATACAGTTTGATTTATTTTATTACTAGTATTGACTCTCCCTGCCGGCCCCTGGAGGATGGGCTCCCCCTTTGAGTCTGGTCCCTCCCAAGGTTTCTTCCTTCTAGGGAGTTTTTCCTTGCCACTATCCCCTATGGCTTACTCACTGGGGGCTTTGGGTGGGGATGCTGTAAAGCGCTTTGGGACAATGTAATGTTGTGATAATGCGCTATACAAAAATAAACTTGTTGTTGTTGTTGTTGTAGTATTTGTTGCTGGGGAAAGTTGATCTGTGCCCGTGTAGTGATATCGCGTATTACTGTACCGCACAGTAAAATTTGTGAAGGAAGGAACAGGAAAACTCCGCTCAGCATTCCTTCCATTTTCTTTGGGTGGCCAGCAAATAAAGAACCCCAAATCATTTGTGTTTGTCTGTGTGCTACACGTGTATTACCACTAGGTGTGCCAGTTCTTCCACCAATAGGTGTATGATCTCATTTAATCTGTAATTGAAATTAAATAGTTGAATAATTACATACTGTAGCACTCGATGGATAAAGCAATGAAATAAACTCTGAACCATACGTAAACAAATGTGCCTCTTTCTAGATAGTAAATAACTTACTATTATGCCCCGCAAGTCCCACGCCTGCCCCCTGTGCCAGGTGACTTATATAAACATTTCGGTCCACCTCCATGACCTGCACAAGGTGGACAGCAACACAGAGAGGAGGCTGCTAAACTCCGTGTCGTTGGGCAGATTTGCTAGGTTGATAGATTGCCCTGTGCCCCTCTGCCCGGCGATAAACCTTATCTCCTACCCAAAACCCAGATCGCAGTCTGCAAGAAGCAGGCGGCATGGCAGTCGTTGCATGAATTTAAAAGCACTGGCAGGGAGAAAACCGATGAAATGGTGCAGCTTAAACAGCGGCTCAGACGGCTGGAGCAGGAGGTGGCAGAGCACAGACAAAGTTCCTCTGTGCCACAGGGATCGGGATCCGGATTGCACAAGCAGTTCTTCTCTGGTAATAATTACAATTGCAATGTTATGATAAAATGTATAAGACTTAAACATTATGGACCTTAAACATCTACTCCTGGATTTCTAGTCATTACAGCCTTTAAACGTGGACTTTTTGGGTTTTGTTTGAATTTTTAACGTCATGTCCTTTATGTAGGTGAACATAATTGCCAGGCGGGATTACATGGCTTAACTTTTAATTTTCTTTTTTCCTTTTAGACTTGGTGCTCCCCAGATTTCAGGAGAGCGTCTTCCTGGTCAGCACCTCTGGGACTTTGTCACAAAACCAGATGCATAAGCTGAAGTGCATAAAAGTTTTGTGTGGGGCAATAAAGAGGCCCCAGCTCCTGCCCACCTTAGATTTCTGAAGGACACTGGCAGAATTAATGACTGGCTGTCTGACCTTGATAAGAAATTCAAGGTTACGACGAATAAGACCTATATCTTGGCCATCATTAAATTGTGCCAGTTCTTGTTAGTCGGACCTCATTTGTGTCTAGCTCCGCAAAAAGGAAATCGCCTACCTTTTGCGACATTTGAGGAGACAGCTCAAAGCATTGGGGAAGCGAATAGTCGAGCACAGGCAAGAGGTGAAGGAGCAGAAATCTGAGGATGCCGACCCAGGAAAACCTCTCGGAGCTGGCGACCGAGCTGCAATCCCGGATCCCTGAATGTCTCGGTAAGCGAAAACCCCATTTGTCTTACAGACGGGAGTCTCTCGTTGACGTCACGCTCATGGATTTTTTTTTTATCTCACAGATGATCTGTCTGAGTCTCCACAGAACATCCTACTCCACAACAAGTGCATAGGTGCAATTGCCACCTATGTATTTGTAAACACGGGCCACAGGTATAGCGTGGTAATAAACATGTTGGCGCAAGAGGTCACCAAGGTGCAGGTATCAGGGGACAAGGTGGTCATTCACGTGAGTGTGCTTGGACTTCATTTAGTAATTCTTTAGTCATTACGGCATTTTAAAAGTGGATGTCTTGGATTTTGCTTCAGACAGTTAAACATCATGTCAACGTTCACACAAAATGTGTTGTGTTGCACACGCGCACACAGGTGTAGACCCGATCACATTAAATAACTCATCGTCTTGCCTTCACAGGTAAAGGACCATAAAACAGCAGGCTCTTTTGGGAGGGTAAACATGGCCCTCTCCAAAAAAGAATACCAGTGGCTCCACCAGTTTGCTCAGCTCCGCTGTGAGCTCCCTGGCTTCAGATCCTTGGTTAAGACATTCTTTTTCACGTCTTCAGGAAAGCCGTTTCGGAAACTGAATGGCACGGTGATGGACACATGCTTGAATTGTGGCATGCCCAAGGCATTCACCATGTCACAGTTGAGGAGCGGCGTGTTGACGTGTGTAAATAAAAATCAGATACATTCCTAAAGTCTGCGGATTTAGAAATTGTCTCGACCGTGATTGATCTCTCATTCTTGTTTACAGATAGAGAGGGGCCTGCCGGAGGACCAGCGGCGGCTGGTGTCGCACATGATGTGTCACAGCGTGGAGACTGCCGACCGCTTTTATGTCGCGGAACCTGAGCTCGCCGAGCTGCATGTGGGCTGAGAATGCCTCCGTCAGGCCCTGGGCCTCAGCAATGTTCCACAGCATTCTGGCGGTAGGCAGTCTCAGAGCGAAAAGGGCGGCGTTACCACCACCACCAGACGGTGACGATCAACTAGAGGTCGACCGATATATCGGCCGGCCGATATATCGGGCCGATATTTAGCATTTTTTAATGTATCGGCATCGGCCGAAATCCGAGTGCACTACGCCGATTTTCAGACAGGCACGTCTACGGGCAGCCCAGTGTTATTGTTGCTGGGGAACACGTGACCCATGCTGCCTTGTGCAGGACCACAGCCAGAAGTTTTGGAAGAGTCCTGGGATAAAACGGTAAGGCTTAAATTCTGATCTTTCAATGACCTGTTTATTTAAGTAGTTAATTGCTATGAAATGTTGCTTTAAAAGAAAACGCGAATTACGCTATTGGGAACTGGGGTAATGATAATGAGCCTTCAACCAACTGTAGCTTACAGGTAACATTATTAAGGATCATTGATTCTAATAGAGTTTGTTTTGTGCGCTTATTGGTGGGCTCACAGACGTTTTTTAATCGTTAAAAATCATTTTAATTGTTAACATTTTAATTATTACCATATCAGCCCGATGTTATCAGTTATGCTTTTTTTCTTGTGTCGGAGAGTTTCACTCTGTGAGTGTGTGGGGCGGAGCAGGCAGCTCTCAAATACTGCAGCGTGTGTGAGAGTTGCGTTACTCTGCCCTGATCACAGACAGCGCCGTCCTCGGAGACACAGAGCTGCTAAGAACAATGCATGGCGGAGAAAAGTGTTTGTTCGAAAGCGTGGTTACCATTTACTTGAGCTGATGCTGACAATGGTCCTTCTGTGCAACTTTTTTTCATTTGAGACCGGAGATTCAAACAATTTGTCAGACGTCTAGATAAAAAGTGCATGACTTTGCGCAGTTAGTTTCCTCATTAAACATGTCTATCCTTTATACGGGCTTATACGTAGACAACGTCACAATCACTAGGGGCTTATGTTGTCCTTGCATACAAGGCTGTGCAATACGACAGTTATTTTATTTTATTTTCCGGGATCACTAGATTCTGATTGTGAATTTGGCTTTAAGCTATCTGTCTGCTAACAACAGAAACAACATGTTAGTGTACACTACTCATCATACCATGATGCACTTAGTGTTTTTTTTTCTTCAAAATGTATGAGTGTAATTGTTTTAATGTGCATGGAATACTGGAATTGTAGAATGAATTGAAGATGAAGGTACTATAATAAAAATTCTAACCTTGCATTTATTCTTCTGTTTTAGTAATTGCTGTCTGATGGCTGAACAAAAATCTAATCCTGTATGGCAGCATTTCACAAAGCCAACACCAGGAAAAGCCAGGTGCAATATCTGCAGCAGACTGGTGAGCTTGGGAGCTGAAGAATGAGTTTGCTGCTAAAGAGATTCTGATGCTGCTATCTTTATTGTTTATAAGTTTAAGTTGTTTATAAGTTGTATTGTGTTTTTGTTATTTAAGTTTATATTTAAATTTAAAATTTAAATATATTTAAATTTAAGTCAGTATTCAATAAATGCTAAGTTGAGAAATTTTGTGTATCGTTTGTTATTATTAATGTGATATTTTATCATGCAAATAGAGGGGAAAACGTCCAATTTTCGGCCAAAAAATATCGGCAGCATATATCGGCCATCGGCTGACCCTGACTCCTAAATATCGTCATCGGCATCGGCTATTGAAAAACCCATATCGGTCGACCTCTACGGTCAACCCCTGTACTCCTCTCCTCAGAGGAAGAGGAGGAGGTTGAAACAGAGGTCCACCTCTCGGGGAAGGCCCCAGTGGCGCCGCATGTAGTCAGGGTGAGTCCAGCGGGGTGCAAGTGCTACCCCTAACATGTGACATAGAAGGTGGAAACACCCTGTGGAGGAAAAGACAAGTCAATCACTTCAGTAAGGGAACAGTGATGGTGAGGCTAAAATAAGTTATTTTCCAACAGGTGACACTGCCCAGACGGAGGGAGCCCTGGGGGCACATGGTGCACAGCCGCCGTATAAGGTGGTGGTCCTCGACCAGCTGCAGGAGGAGCATCTGCTGCAGCAGTTGGAGCAGGAACAGTTGAGGCTGCAGCAGTAGCAGTTGGGGCTGCAGCAGGAGGAATCGGATGAGCTGGAGGAGGGGCTGCAGCAGCTGTTATAGGATCAGCTGCAGCAGGAAGATGAGCTGGAGCAGCGGCAGCTAGAGTCGTTGGAGGAGTCAGAGTCTGAAATTTCACCACTTAATTATTTTGGTAATTGAGGCATTGATAATTTGTGTGAACAGAAATTTATATAATTATATAATTTATATCTCTCTCTTTCTGACAGTTCCCCAGTTTTCTGCCAACAGTAGTGCCATATGCTTGGGTAATGCCAGGGCATCCGATTTTAACTTTTTAAATATGTCTGGGAGATTTATGTGTCTGTGGTAATGGGCAGTGATAAAAAAAATGTCATATTTTTTTTTAAATATCACAGAAGGCACTCGTCCGACGCAAGCTGACATAGCCTGACACCTTAAAGGATATGGTTCGCTTCGAGTTCAGGGATCATTGGCAGGAATGGCCATTAAGAACATATATGATTAATATGCAGTCAGTTACTGCCACCGATGTATTAGAGACATGAATGAAACAGAATACTGTCTTTTTGAGATCAACAGAGTCTTGGCCCAGTCATTCTCCTCCAGCACTGCAAAGACCTCCGATTGACAATCGGCAATGTCCAAGGCTTATTAAAGCAAATGCAACAGTATACATTTAAGATGGTAGTGGTTACTACTGCTACTACTACCTCTTTACTATTGTGTTTGCTGTTGCTAATATATGCTTGTTTTCTGCTTGTCTACATTTCAGACCATGAATCGTTCCACAAGAAACAGCAGGAGGATATCAGTCCTTTTGAAAGCCCATCATTTTTCCCCCCCCCATTTTGTATTTATTTTGTCTGCTTTAAGTATTTATATAATATATATTTTTATATATGTATATTTTTATTTTTCATTTCACAGCTGCTGTTTTTTTATTTGTGGTACCGTAAAAGTTTTAAGTTATAAAGGAGAAAATGTAAGTGACAAAGTATAGCTGATAAAATTGGATGGTGATGGCAATTGTCAAAATTATGGGTGTATGTCTTGATATTCCAGACGACGATGAAGATATCCACACATCCTTGCTGTCAATTTTGGTCTATTTGAAGAAAATATTCCTAATGGTGTACAGCAGACATGTAAGTGATGAAGTATAGCTGATAAAATTAAATGGTGATGGTGATTGTCAAAATTATGGGTGTATGTCTTGATATTTCAGCTGATGATGATGATGTCCCCACATCTCAGCCTGCCTCAACTGGCGAGGCTTAACCCACTGGGGTCTAGGGGTAGGGAACACACATTCACTGACTGGGGCATGATCATGCATTTCTTTCAATATCATAAACTTAATTCATGGCAAATAAATTATTTCTTATACATTTGTTTTGCTGTGGTGGACTGGCGACCTGCCCAGGGTGTACCTCGCCTCTCGCCCGAAGATGCTGGGATTGGCTCAAGCTTCCCCGTGACCCAGATGGATTAAGCGGTATAGATAATGGATGGATGGAAGGATATTTGTTTTGGCATTAAACTCATCTTTACTTTAATGTACTTTGTAAACGTCAGATTTATGTTGTTTGTAATTTGACATCAAAGTATAGACATTGCAAAATGCAGTTTGAAACAATCGCAGAAACATTATAAAAGTACATAGTAAGCAATGGTGACAGTTTGTTTTGATCCCAGATATCTGATCAGCAAAGTCTTGGCTACATGAAGATGACTAAATGGTGTAGTTGCAACATTCAGTTGAAAAACCTAGCTCATGTCACTATTTCTGGCTCCTTGCATTGAATATGTAGCAACTTTCATGTTTATGAATGAGCCATTGACACCTGGCCACATCCCTCCCCCCCCTTTTGTGACACTGATGGGGATGTATCTGGATCGCGTTTCACCGTCATCAAATTACCATGCGAATGCGATCTGAATACGCGCAATGCGGCTATTTATAATGTGAATAGCGATCTTTGAGTGACAGCGGTACTACACGCCCCTGATGCAGGTCAAACAAAGTAAGGTGACATGGTTTACTTTTTTGCCGATTTAACCTAATTTTAAAAACTTTAATACTTCCGACAATGGATGTTTTGAAAAGAAGACAGATTATGGATTTAGTCAGTGTTTTTTTTTCATGATTCTACATAAAGATTTCACCAAGATATAAACTGAAATAGACGCGAAAAATATACTGCATCGTCGACGACACACTCGACCCCAGAGGATTAAAGTAAGTCACATCAATATATTGTCTTGGATATATACACAGGTAAAACTAAAAACATATATAATTAAAGTTCTTGTCATAGCATCACATGAGAAGATTTTATATATATATCATGATGGTGCCGTTGTTGACAGCGACGTCAACTAATTCCAAAAGTAAGCCACATCAGTAAACTGAAAACAATTTGCTTGCACCACTACTAATCTTGCACTCTTGTGGTTGTCCTCACTGATCATTCTCTTTTGTTTTTTGTCTTATTACATATTAGGCTGCAGCACTGAGAATGGGACGGTGTCCTCTTGTAATTTTTTTGTATACTTTTTTATTTCTGAAGACTTTTATTTAGTTAAATTAAAAAAACTCTTCTAGGCAATTTGTAAAAAGATGCAAACAAAAAAAAATGCGGCAAAAATAAAATGTGTTTGGTGTTCAATCAGTGTCTCAAAGTTTTTCATACTATCTCCTGTATGAGCTACTGTCCATGGGTCATAGTAAGTATGCAAACCGTACAGGCTAGGGGTCTGAAATTTGGCATGCTCAAACTACATATATATATGAACAACTGTGCAATGTCTCATGAGCCTAAACCTTACAGAACAGGTTTGGTGGACCTGTGACTTTAAGTTTTTAATGCACATGGAGGGGAAAGGGGGCAAGGTAACTGAGGGGGTCTTGTGGCTGACCCCTGCAAGCACCGTGAAGTAGCTCCCCTGAAGGTTTCACAACCAAACTCCTGTTGTAACTCTTGTAAAGTACTCTTACCATTTGTAACAGTATTTTAATTCTGAAAGTCACTGATTAACAATGTGTGTTGTTTAACCCCATGTTTTAATTAGAAAACATTGCTGGCACCAGCTCACCTGCTGCATCTGTGGTTGACATAACAATTGACGAGGAGGGGGAGGAAGTAAGTTTCGCCAGTTAATTACTTTGAGAATTGAAGCATCGTGATGATTTTTGTGTGCCCACAAATGCATATACATGTGTCAAACTAAAAACACGTCCTGTCACAGATGCCTAGAAACCTTCTCAAAGCCGTGCCACATTCTAAGGTAATGCTGATGCATTTTATTTAACTTCTGAAATATGTCTGGGAAATTTTACATCTCTCTGGAAAAGTTTTGTGACGAAACTAATGAGACATTCTTTCACATATGTCAGAAATTGCTGCTGTGGCGGAAAATTACATACCCAACATCCTTGAAGGACATGATGAGAGCACAGTTTAAGCCATATTTCAGATGTCCAATAAAGACCGAAGTCGTTAGCATGCCATCGAGCAATGGTAGAATTTCTTGGAAATTAGACACACGGTAATGGTGCGTGGGTGGGCTCTTATTGTTCTAACAAGTGTTTGTTTAAACGGCACAAGAGAAGCTTTTCAAAGGTGGCATCAGAAAGGCGGTTTCTCTTTGGTCTGAAAATATCCTTTCCTACGCTAAACAGTCTTTCACAGGCTGCACTTGCTGGGACCCCTGTGTTGTATCCATACTTTTTAATAACTAAGGTGGATGCATCATCAAACTGCTAAAGCTGGATTCATTTTTATTACTTTTAAATGTTTTTTATAGCTAATACCGAGGACAGAATTTGGGCAAAGTCTATAAGTAAATAAATACTGTAGCGCGGAGGTACCGGCGGGCAGCGCAGCATGTTGGACTGATGCCAGCTTATAAATAGTTCTCAGTAATCGCTGTGTGATTATAAATTTGCTGTGTGTTATGTCATGTATAATCGTTAATGTTTATTGTTGTACGTAGTGTGCATGTATGTGTGCATGCACCCACCGTGTGTGTGAGGAGTAAACGGGGGCGACGTCCACGGTGGGCCGTGGGAGTGTGTGGGTTGTACTAGTACGGGTGTAATAAATGCCATCTGGTGATTAAACCCAGAACTATCTCTGCTGTTTAATTGTTGCAAGAATGGTTCAGCGGCTGTGGGATTCAATAGAATTATAAAGAACATACAATGAATAGAGGAAAAGGAGAATATAGCTTAAAAAGCAGGGCATGATGAAAAGGGGGGGTTCATTCTAAAAAATGCAGTTAACTGAAACGAGAACTGACTGGCGCCGGCAGGGCAAGGTTACCTCATCGAGACAGATAGAGGGAGCCGACAGACAACGTAAGCAGCCCTTACGTATCTGTAGCCTTCCAGAAGGACAAGTACTAACCGACTAACTAGAGCAAATGTCAAACATGTGGTTGTCACGTAGACGGAAGGTACCGAGAGAGGGGGGGAGAGGCAAAGGGCAAAGGGCTTTAAAAGGGATATAGCTGGTACATATGGTAGAGACAGTATCCGGCGAAGGGGAGTGGGACTGGGCCCCCTCCTCCGCTCAGTGACGGTTCCCGCGAGCGGCCCGGGACGCAGGGGAGGCAGACCCTATGCTGTCCCTTATGGTCATGGACAAAGAACTGCCATTTCTGGTAGACACGGGAGCCACGTATTCCACTTTTAACGTGGTTACAGCATCATCTGTCTACCTCAACAGTGACCGTTGTGGGATTCTCGGGGGAAGAACAGAGACTGCCAGTGACTGAACCAGTGAAGGTCGAGGTGGGAAAGCAGACCTTTCTCCACCCGTACGTGGTGTCTTCTTCCGTTCCAGTGAACCACCTGGGACGGGATATGCTGGTGACACTGGGGGCCTCGATCCTGTGTTGTGCAGACGGACTGGTGGTTACCTTGCCGGAAGGCATTCGTCTGCGGTGTGACGCCCGGACTACGGGCTCGGGACAGTGGCTGGTGCAGCCAGTCCAGAGTCAGGCCCTGGCAGACATCTATTGGGGCCTACTGGAACCCAGCCTGACTGGCATCCTGGCAGCCTACTCAGCGTGGCGGCCCTGGATCTCGCTCCTAGAGCCCTATGTGCCCCCACCTGACCCTCCTCATGTGACCCTTTCCTACGATAGGGATAGTACTGATTGGTATGAGGAAATGTTTGCTGAGCAATTAGAAGGCCGACAGTGGCAAGTTGCCTCTGAAAACTTATATGTGGGTCCCAAAGAAGTAGCCTCAGCCACACTGCTCACCCCAGAACAGCTGCCCTGGTACATGATTAGAGTAGTTGAGGAATGTTTAAACTAGGGACTGGGGGGGCAGGGAGGTTAGTTAAGTATGTAACTGGGGGGAAACGGAAAGCCCAAAAAAATCATATTATAAGTAGGCACTGTAATAAGCCTACCCTTTGTTGTCTGTATCTAAACGCCAGGAGTATTAGGAATAAAATTCATGATTTAGAGGCTCTTATCTCATCGGACTCTTATGATATTATAGCAATAACTGAAACGTGGTTGAGTGATAAGGATGGACAAGAATATAATATGGATGGTTACACATTGTTCCGTAAAGACCGTATAGGTAAGAAGGGAGGTGGTGTTGCAGTATATGTAAAGGAAATCTTGCAGGCAAGGGAGCTTACTGATATAAGTAAAAGTACGGAAGCTATATGGGTAAAATTAGATGCTACAAACTCAAATAGCCTAATTGTCGGTGTTTGTTACAGAGCACCCAATGTAGCTGCTGAGGAAAGCAGATTGTTATACAGTGATATTAGGATTATGAGCAATAAAAATGATGTGGTAGTTATGGGTGATTTTAATCTACCGGGGATACAGTGGGACATTGTTGCTGGCTCTTCTGAAAATGAACTTGAGATGGTGGAATTAGTACAGGATTGTTTTTTTACTCAGTTTGTTAACACCCCTACCAGGGGAGATGCCATTCTTGATCTTGTTTTGTCTAATAACCAGGACAGGATTGGTAAATTAGATGTTTTAGAACCACTTGACAGTAGCGATCATAACATGGTTAAATTTGAGGTTAAGTTTAGTGCCCGAAGAGCAAAGTCCAAATCAAAAATATATAATGTTAGGAAGGCTAACTTCAATTGTATGAGATTAAAACTAGAAACCGTGAACTGGATGGAGTTAAATAACAAAACTGTTGAAGAGGCATGGGAATTTTTTAAAAGCACATTATTGCAAGTACAAGAGGACTTCATACCTGTTTCTAGCAAGAATAAATCTAGGAAATTGCAACCTAGGTGGTTTAATAGGGACATAAAGTATAAAGTAAGGAGGAAAAGGGCTTTGTTCCAGAGATGGAAAATAACTGATGATGACATAATAAAGCAAGAGTATCTAAATCTACAGGCTGAATTAAAAAATGACATTAGACGAGCTAAAAGGAATGTCGAAAGGAAGATCGCATTGGAGGCTAAGGATGACGTTAAAAGTTTCTTCCAGTATTTTAACTCTAAAAGAGCTCTAAAAGCTGAAATTACTAATCTGCAGGATAGTAAGGGTCTTATAATTGAAAACGACATTGACATAGTAAATGAGTTCAATGATAGTTTTGCACGGGTATTCACTGTCGAGGACACTAGTAACTTACCAGTTCTTATTACTAATTCAACATCGTCTATAACTAATATATATATAACTGAAGCTGATGTTTTGCAAAGCCTAGCTAAGCTCAAAATAAATAAATCACAGGGCCCTGATGGCATCTTACCTATAGTGTTAAAAGAGATGAGGGATATTATTTGCCGACCCTTAACATTACTGTTTCAAAAATCCTTATCTGAAGGTGTGGTACCTTCTGATTGGAAGCATGCCAACATAACGCCCATTTTCAAAAAAGGGGATAGAAGTAATTTGTCAAACTATAGGCCAATCAGTCTAACTTGTATAACTGGTAAAGTTATGGAGGCTATAATCAAAGAGAAAATGGTAGATTACCTGGACTCAAATAACATTTTGAGGGATAGCCAGCATGGATTTAGGAGAGGTAGATCCTGTTTAACAAATCTGTTGGAGTTTTTTGAGGAAGCTACTCAGGAAGTTGATGATAAGAAGGCCTATGATGTCATCTATTTAGATTTCCAAAAGGCTTTTGATGTTGTTCCCCACAAGAGGCTCTCACTTAAACTCAAAGCGACAGGTATTTTAGGAACTGTAGCGACTTGGATTGATAACTGGTTAACGGATAGGAAGCAGCGAGTAGTTATAAGAGGCTCGATGTCACAGTGGGCCTGCGTTCATAGTGGGGTACCGCAGGGTTCAATTTTAGGACCACTTTTGTTCCTAATTTACATAAATGATATAGACACCAATATATACAGTAAACTGGTGAAATTTGCAGATGACACCAAGGTGGGTGGTGTAGCAGATACTGAACTAGCGGCTCAGCAGCTACAGCGGGATCTTAATTTAATTAGTGACTGGGCTGACACCTGGCAGATGAAATTTAACATAGACAAATGTAAGGTACTCCATGTAGGGAGCAGAAATATAAAGTACAGGTATTTTATGGGACCTACTGAAATAAAGGTAGCTGATTATGAGAAAGACCTTGGTGTGTATGTTGATGCTTCCATGTCTCATTCTCGCCAGTGTGGGGAAGCAATAAAAAAGGCCAATAGGATGTTGGGGTACATCTCCAGGTGTGTGGAGTTTAAGTCAAGGGAGGTAATGCTAAGATTATACAATTCCTTGGTGAGACCTCACCTAGAATATTGTGTACAGGTTTGGTCACCATATCTTAAAAAGGACATAGCGGCCTTAGAAAAGGTGCAGCGTAGGGCCACAAGAATGATTCCTGGTCTTAGAGGAATGTCATACGAGGAAAGGTTATTTGAGCTAAATCTGTTCAGCCTCAAGCAAAGGAGACTGAGGGGGGACATGATCCAGGTCTATAAGATTCTAACAGGTTTGGATGCTGTTCAACCGAATAGTTACTTCAGCATTAGTTCAAATACAAGAACTCGTGGCCATAGGTGGAAATTAGCGGGAGAACATTTCAAACTGGATTTAAGGAAGCACTTCTTTACACAGCGTGTAGTCAGAGTATGGAATAGTCTTCCTGATAACGTAGTGCAAGCTGAATCCTTGGGTTCCTTTAAATCAGAGCTAGATAAGATTTTAACAACTCTGAGCTATTAGTTAAGTTCTCCCCAAGCGAGCTCGATGGGCCGAATGGCCTCCTCTCGTTTGTATAGTTCTTATGTTCTTATGTTCTTATGATGGGACAGGAAGCTGTCCCACATGTCTCTCTGGCCCTTCATCCCAAACACCAGGCCAAGGATTTGGGCCTGATGGTGAAACGGGCCAGGGAGGCTCAGGACTGGGTACAGACCCAGATCCCACAGGTCTCCTTCTCGCCCTTCTGTGGTACATATCGCATACAGGTCACAGCACAGGATACAGCCCTCCTGCAACATGAGCAGATAGCTAGAGACAATGGGCGTGAAAAGATGAACCACCCAAAGGAGGCAGCCCTACAGGCCACCCAGTCAGTGCTGCGCCGTCTGTCAGAAAAAGGCTTTAACCCTTTGGGGTCTAGGGGTAGGAAACACACTTTCACTGACTGGGGCATGATCACACATTTCTTCAAATATCATAAACTTAATTCATGGCAAATAAATTATTTCTTATATATTTATATATATATATAGATTTTTGTTAAGTTTGAAATTTGACATCAAAGTATAGACATTGCAAAAATAAATAAGAAAAACCTAACTCATGTCACTATTTCTGGCTCCTTTCATTGAATATGTAGCAACTTTCATGTGTATGAATGAGCCATTGTCACCTGGGCACATCCCCAACCCCCTTTTATGGCGCTGAAGGGGATGTATCTGGATCGCGTTTCACCGTTGCGCTGTTAATCAAATTACCATGCGAATGCGATTTGAATACGCGCTAATGCGGCTATTTATAATGTGAATAGCGATCTTCGGGTGAGAGCGGTACTACACGCCCCCGATGCAGGTAAAACAAAGTAAGATGACATGGTTTACTTTTTTGCCGATTTAACCTAGTTAAAAAAACTTTAATATTTCCGACAATGGACGTTTTGAAAAGAAGACAGATTACGGATTTAGCCAGCGTTTTTTTTCATGATTCTACATTAAGATTTCATCGAGATATAAACTGAAATAGACACGAAAAGTACGCGATGTCGCCGACGACATACTCGACCCCAGAGAGTTAAGGTCAGTAAGGACAAAATTGCAGATTGCTAGGACAGCAGTGACCCTCCGAGGACGAGTGTTGTCAGGGGCAGGAACAGGCCTCTCCCCAGCTCATCGGTCGGCTATCTTGCATTACCCAAAGCTCATCACAGTAAAAGACATGTTATTTTTCCTAGGGCTCACAGGTTACAGCCGCACCTACATTCCAGATTATACGGGGCTTACACAGCCCCTGAGGGCGCTTGTACGAGAACACGGCCTACGTAACCACAGTGCGCCCCTTAACTGGGACCAAGCATCGGAGGAGGCTTTTATCACCTTAAAGCAGAGGCTAGCACAGGCCGCGGACCTAGCCCTCCCAGATTACTCTCTCCCGTTTCATTTGGATGTTTCTGAAACAGGAGATGTCGTCAATGGCATCCTGTTTCAGAAAAAAGGGGGAGAGAGGAGAGTGCTGATGTACGTCAGTGTAAAACTCGATACTACAGAAAAAAGACACCCCGCATGCACAAGGCACGTGTCGGGAGTGGCCAAAATTATTCAGAAAACAGCACACATAGTGATGGGACATCCGCTGTACATTCTGATCTCGCACAGTGTGGTGGCTTATGTGAATTCACAGACGTTTACCATGACGTCACTCAGGCAACAGAGACTTAGTGAAATACTAGAGGCACCTAACCTGAATTTTTCTCACGAAGGGATCAACATGGCAGACCACATGAGCGGGGGAGAACCGCACGAGTGTGAGTACCGAGTTCAGAAGGAGGAGAAAGTCAGACCAGACTTAGGTGCAGGAAAAATAGAGGGGACAGAGGATTGGTTCACAGATGGGTGTTGTTTTAGAACAGACACAGGAGGTTTGCAGGCAGGGTATGCAGTGGTGGCCAGACAAGGCCAGGATTATGTAACCTTGAAGGCAGAAAGACTGGGGGGAACCCAGTCAGCCCAGAGAGCCGAGGTGATAGCAGTTATCGATGCCATAAAACTAGCAGAAGGAGGGGCTGTGGCAGAGTAAGGAAGGGAAGCCAGCCCTTCTCCCAGGCCTTCGCCAGACAATCTTGGCAGAAGCCCACGGGATGGGTCATGCAGGGGTGAGACAAATGTTAGAGAATCTGACAAGCTGGTGGCATCCATTTATGAAAGAGATGGTGTGGGGATATGTACGGAGTTGTGCTACCTGTACCTTGTATAACTCGCGACCCACAGTCAAGCCTGAGAAAGGGCAGTTTCCAATGTGCACCAGGTCAGGGGAAGAAATCATTATAGATTATACAGACATGGTGATTCCAGTGAGAGGGTTCAGATATGTGTTGATGTGTGTGGACGCATTCTCAGGGTGGCCAGAAGCATGGCCCACAAAGAAGGAGGATGGGGTATCCGTGATAAAGTTTCTGATCAATCAGTATATACCACGACACGGGTTTCCCAACAGGATTCGGTCAGACAATGGGTCCCACTTTAAGAACAAGGACCTCCAGACGGTGGAGAAAGCGTTGGGATTTAGACATGCGTTCGGAACTGTGTATCAGCCGCAGTCCCAGGGAAAACTGGAGCGAATGAACCAAACAATAAAACAAAAATTGGCAAAAATCTGTGCACAGAAAAAATTAATTGGGTTGACGCTTTACCACTGGCAATGATGTCAGTGAGGTGTTCCATAAACAGGGGGACCGGGTTCACCCCCTTTGAGCTCCAGACAGGCAGGCAGTTCCCAGGACCCCAGAAAGGGATAACCGGGACCCCCGACGAGAAGGGGGAGCAAAATCATAGGGCATATTATGATTGTTTGCAAGTTCTCGTTGCAGATTTTTCTAAACAGATCCAGGAGGCGAGACCAGAGAACCAGCCGGCCAAACCACACACGGCGGAGTGGGTCCTCCTGAAAGTCATCAAACGGAAGTGGTCAGAGCCCAGGTGGATGGGCCCCTTCCAGGTCACTGAGAGGACGTCACACGCGGTTTGTCTGAAAGGCAAATGCGACACGTGGTTTCACTGGAGCCAGTGTGCGGCTGCGGAGGACCCAGGGAGAACCACAGCAGAGATCCAGGAGGCCCTGAGGGAAGGAACCCAGAGCGCCAGTTCAGCTGAACTAGACGCAACTCAGGTATCAACAGAAGGGGCAGAATAATCCCCTGACCTGAGCAACCAGAGCAGGGTACTCCACCCCTGCTCCAACGACCAGAAAAAACAAAAGCAGACAACACTAGGACCAGGATAAAGATCAAGATAAAAAGGGTAATGTTGGGGGAAACAAGCGTGTTATGTGTGATGCTTAAAATGCTTAAAGTGTTAATGATTAGTAGTTTGTGAGCCATGCCAGCCATAGACCCCGAAGGGGGGCCACGCCTGTGGCGGGCTGGGAGTGGAATTTCCCTGAAGCTCAGGGTTTTTGCCCTCCTTCCTAGGCTGGATGGACAGGATTGTGTGTGGAACTCTTTGGAGTCCTAAAGGGGGGAATGTGCGCTATGTTCAGGGAAGTATGCTGTACTTGCATTCCTAATAACACAGCACCAGACGGCTCAGTGACCAGGGCACTCAAGGGTCTCTGGACCCTCTCCAAAACGATGCATGCACACTCCAGGATCAGTAACATCTGGGATGCTTGGCTGACCTCGGTGTTCGGACAGTGGAAAGGCTTAATGGGCTCGCTTTTATTATCCATTGCTACTTTTGCTGCAATTTTAGTTACTTGCGGGTGTTGTTGTATTCCCTGCCTGTGCACACTGTCAGTTCGTCTCATCACTACCGTGATAGAGAAGCGGGATGACACTTATGCGCAGATGATGCCTCTCCTGCCTGTCGGGCCGGAGATGGGCAAAGGTCCTCTGGACTCCCCGCCAATAGGGTGATCTCCTTGCGAAGATCAAAAGGGGGAAACAGAAAAATTCCATGAATCATTGCATATAATCAGGGTGATCTCCTTGCGGAGATCAAAAGGGGGAATTGTGGGATTCAATAGAATTATAAAGAACATACAATGAATAGAGGAAAAGGAGAATATAGCTTAAAGCAGGGCATGATGAAAAGGGGGGGTTCATTCTAAAAAATGCAGTTAACTGAAATGAGAACTGACTGGCGCCGGCAGGGCAAGGTTACCTCATCGAGACAGATAGAGGGAGCGACAGACAATGTAAGCAGCCCTTACGTATCTGTAGCCTTCCACAAGGACAAGTACTAACCGACTAACTAGAGCAAATGTCAAACATGTGGTTGTCACGTAGACAGAAGGTACCGAGAGAGGGAGGGGATGCCCAAAGGGCTTTAAAAGGGATACAGCTGATACATATGGTAGAGCTTCGTCCTGTACATGCTGAGTGTATGTCAGATGGGCGCTCCCGGATTGCAATCTGTCAGGGAATAAACTGGTGACCTGCAACTTCTCCACATGTCAGCTGTGAATCTCTTGACCCGGTGGAGACGGCGTACTACAACACAGCCCATTAGTTCAATACTTTATTGTAAATATTAAACTGTGAGTGTGTGTGGGCGCGCGCAAGTGAGCCTATTTGCTTGCCTGGCGCCGCTGAGTCACGTGACAGCCGGGAGTGGCAATCGAGAGCAGCAGTGGCGCTTACACAGACAGCCACAGTGCGTTCAGGACAGAAATTGAAACTGAAGTATCGATCTCATGACGCTGCCATACGCATGCGTGTTTCGATAGACAGGCAGTAGAAGCAGAGTAGAAGGTCGCGCATGAACATGCTTAATTACTGTCTGATTGTTGTGTTTCAAAATCATATTGCAGAGGAAACCTCTGCTTTTCTCAGACATGTCATGGAAATTGTAGCTTTTGTGGACGCTACGTCGCTACTTGATCAAAAAATAACGTAACCACTGGAAAGTTATTTGATTCAGAAATCAGCGACGCTACAGGCAAGTAACTAGAAAATGTATTTAAACTAATAGCTTCGCTACATTCGCCCATCACTGGTCCTGGCCATACAGCAACTCTGGATATAGAGGACTGTTTTGCCAGGTCCCTTGAAGTCTGTTATAACGGTATTTTACTGTAAAATAAAAGCGTACGCATATTACAAAGGTGAAACATGAAATGCAATGACTGAAATTGGAAAAAAAAACTTGTTAAAATAATATGAACAGGAAGATATTTTTTTTTATAATTCAAGTTTTTATTGTTTTCATCCAGAACATGACAATATCATCCAAAACAGGTTACAAATTTTTACAAATACTGTGCATCAGGGCCATATACACAGTGGCTGTAGTTAAACAGGTGCAGACGGAATACTAATTAAGGAGAGAGATGATAAGTAAATAATCTTGCCAAAAATAAAAATATGAAAAGTTATTGTGACACTTGTAAAGACAGCGACACAAAAGACCAAAAGTCTTCCCAAATCCCTGCTTTATTCTTATGTAGTTTGTAGAGCAAACGTTCGTACGAAGCTGTCAGTCATCAAACTGACCCATTCTTTTAACTCTGGGGTTTTGGGAGTTTTCCAGTGTCTCAAAATGACTCTAGCCGTCACAGAGACCCCCACCATAATCACAGAGAACTCTCCCTTTGTAAGATTTGGCATCTGCTCCCTGTCACCCAATAGACACAACCTTGGTGAAAATGGTATTGTTGTTCCAAGCCATTTGCTCAAAATATTTAAAGTTTGGTGCCATAAAGGCTGAATAAGTGGACAGTCCCAGATACAATGAATAAAAGTACCTATATCATTTTGACATTTCCAGCGAACATTATTATTAGTCAGACCCATTCTATTAAGTCTATGAGGTGTCAGATAAAACCTGTGTATAATTTTATACTGTGTAAATTGTCCTTTAGCTTCTCTTACATATTTCCCAGTATTTGACTAAATTCTTTTCCACTCTTCGTCCCTGATTACAGTCCCAATGTCCTTTTCCCATATTGTCTTTAAATTAATACAGTCATTGCTAAGCAAATGGTTGGTTGTCCTGTAGAATACAGAGGCTTTTTTTCTGAAAATGGGGCAGTGTTAGGAAGTCCAAGATATTATTTCCGTCTGTGCGCTGAATTTTGGTGAGAACACAATTTCTGATTTGAAGATATTTCCAAAAATGATCTTTCCCCTTAAAATTATACTTCTGTGCGAGATTATTATAAGACATAAATACACCTTGTTCAAACAGATCTGTCACAGTACACAAGCCACTCGTATGCCATTTCTTCCAATATATCGGTGATTTCCCAATAGTAATAGCAGAATTGTACCACAGGGAAGAGTATGTTTGTTTACATTGTGATAATTTATGCATCTTGTGAATCTTTGCCCATACCGCTCTTGAGTGCTTCATAATAGGATTTGTGGTTGTATCTAAACACTGAGACAGGTACTCAATAGGGCTGTATGGCCATGACAAGGTTTTTTCAATAGTAACCCATTCTAATTGAGTATCATTGTGCCAATGCATGGCTAATTTGGCCATTTCAAAGGATATCTGATATAGCCGAGGATCTGGTAATCCCAACCCTCCCTTATCACGAGGCGCACATAATTTATTGAGCTTTATCCTGGGCCTTTTTCCGCTCCATAAAAAATGTTTAACCATTATATCGTATTGATTAAAGATCAACTGTGGTATTGTAAGTGGCAGCATCATAAGCACATAGTTAAACTGAGGTGAGACCACCATTTCAATTACATTCACCTTCCCCCATAAAGTTAACTGAATTTTTCCCCATTTGTCAAAATTATTTCTTATATTTTGTAAAAGTGGTGCCAGATTTACCATGGGAATCTCTTCTAACTCCCTGCTTATCTTGATACCCAAATATTTTATCCCTCTTGGGATTCACCTAAAGCCAAATTTAGTTACCATATTTACATTACATATTCCGGATATAGGCGCCACCTCTGACTTTGTCCAGTTGATTTTATATCCAGACACTTTAGAATAGGATTGGACTGTCTCCATTAAGTAAGGTAAGGATTTATCTGGATCTTTTACCAAGGCCAAAATGTCATCGGCATATAAGAACAACTTATGTTCTTTGCCGCCCCCTTGTACGCCTGGAATGTTTGTGGTAGCCCTAATGACCATGGCCAAAGGTTCCAGTGTAATATTGAATAATAATGGCGACAGCGGGCATCCCTGTCGTGTCCCCCTGGTGAGGTCAAAAGACGGGGAAACTTTACCATTAGTAATGTCTTAGGGGCCTTATATAATGTTTGAACCCACTTGGTAAAACAAGGCCCAAACCCAAAATTTGATAACGTTGTAAATAGAAATTCCCAGTGCACCCGATCAAACGCCTTCTCTGCGTCAAGTGAGAGAGCAACAATCGGGTCAGGTTTGTCTCTGTTTAGCCAGATTAAATGAAGTAACCTTCTCATGTTATCTGTTGATGACCTATTCATCACAAATCCTACTTGATCAGAGCTTATAATGTTGGATAACACCTTCTCTAGCCGTAACGCAAGAATTTTACTAAGGATCTTGCAGTCTACATTAATGAGACTTATTGGCCGATAATTTGAGGGTTCGGTGGGGTCCCTATCTTTCTTAGGAATCACGATAAGTCTCACTAATCTCGATATTAGAGCATCATTAAAAGACAGGGGTAGAGATCCACTAGCATATGCCTCATTATATACTTCTGTTAAAATGGGTGCAAGTAAATCTATATACTGTTTATAATATTCAACGGAAAACCCATCTATCCCTGCTAATTTTCCTTTCTGCATAACAGATACAGCTTTTCTGACTTCAAGTTCTGTTATTGGGCCTTCTAACATATTCATCTCCTCTGGGGACAATGTAGGCATTTTGAGCTTGGAGAAAAAACTAAGCAATTCTTCCTGTTTAGGACTAATGTCCGCAGTATATAAATCTTCGTAAAATTTCTGTAATACATCGTTTATCGTCTTTGTTGATGTTACTATTGTGTTTCCTTTCTTAATAGCTGTTATTAAATTACATGTAGTGTTATGTTTCAACTGTCTAGCAAGCAGCTTACCAGTTTTCTCCCCTTCCCCATAAAAAGTAGTCCCCATTCTAACTAAGGCGTATTCCACCTTTTTATTATGAATTTCCAATATCAAATATCTTGATATAACTGGTTTCATGTGGCTTCACTAGACGCCAAATATCCACTAATCCATGATATTCACTCATCATATGAATTGCTGCTCTGTCTTTAGGATATGTTTGATCACTATATTTACTTTTATCTATAAAAGCATCCCACACTTGGTTAAAATCTCCAGCTAGTATTATTTGGCCATCCAGTTCCCCTAAAGTCTTGTTTAATTTATAGAAAAAATTAGGATCCCCTATATTTGGTGCGTAAATGTTACATAATACCACTGCAGTTCCATTTATCGTGGCCTGTAGACACACCATTCTACCCTCACCATCTTTGACCTCACCAGTCAAAATAAAATTAAGATTTTTGTTTACCAGTATAGCGATGCCATTCCGCTTGCTGGAAAAAGAACTATGAAATACCTGTCCAACCCACCCGTACTTCAATTTTAGAGCCTCTTCCCCTTAAAGTGTGTTTCCTGGATAAACGCTATATCTACTTCATTATTTTTCAAATAGGTCATAATTTTGCCTCTTTTTATAGGATTCCCACAGCTTTTTATGTTCCAAGACATACATGTTATATTATTTCACATCATAGTGCCCTATACTATGTATATAGACCTATATTGACATTGTAACCTATGAGGTACACTAACGAATTCTCACTATTAAACTATTAAATCTTTTTTTGTAAAAAACTTATAAAAACAAACACAATCAGGTAACAGAAAATGCTCCCCCAAAACACAAACCGGGAGCTCTAACCAGTCTCTGGTCTTTAAACCACCACAACAACAAAAAATAACTCCTATTGGTCCGTTAAATCCTCTAAAGCTCAAAACTCACCCGGGTTTAATTTCCACCCATGGTTGACTTTTATATACTTATTTTTATATATTTAGTCCGCGTTTCAGTTTGTTTCCCCAGCCCGGTCATTGTTTTGTCCGTCTGCGTTTTGCCTGCCTTACCTGTAATTAAACACCGTATTCTCCGATACCCTGACGTCTGCGCGTTTGTCTCCGTTCCATCCCCTCTGGGCACGTCAATATTATTATAATTAAATGTATTAATGATTTATTATTAATATTAAAATAATAAATAAGAAATCTTTATTTTTATATGTATTTCATTATATAATAATACTGTTACTGTCTATCATTGCCTAAATGTATTTCTACTGTATAAATACACTCACCTAAAGGATTATTAGGAACACCTGTTCAATTTCTCATTAATGCAATTATCTAATCAACCAATCACATGGCAGTTGCTTCAATGCATTTAGGGGTGTGGTCCTGGTCAAGACAATCTCCTGAACTCCAAACTGAATGTCAGAATGGGAAAGAAAGGTGATTTAAGCAATTTTGAGCGTGGCATGATTGTTGGTGCCAGATGGGCCGGTCTGAGTTGAAGACTGGAAAAATGTTGCCTGGTCTGATGAGTCTCGATTTCTGTTGAAACATTCAAATGGTAGAGTCAGAATTTGGCGTAAACAGAATGAGAACATGGATCCATCATGCCTTGTTACCACTGTGCAGGCTGGTGGTGGTGGTGTAATGGTGTGGGGTCAGAGGAGAATGGGCCGACTGATTCAAGCTGATAGAAGAGCAACTTTGACTGAAATAACCACTTGTTACAACCGAGGTATGCAGCAAAGCATTTGTGAAGCCACAACACGCACAACCTTGAGGCGGATGGGCTACAACAGCAGAAGACCCCACCGGGTACCACTCATCTCCACTACAAATAGGAAAAAGAGGCTACAATTTGCACAAGCTCACCAAAATTGGACAGTTGAAGACTGGAAAAATGTTGCTTGGTCTGATGAGTCTCGATTTCTGTTGAGACATTCAAATGGTAGAGTCAGAATTTGGCGTAAACAGAATGAGAACATGGATCCATCATGCCTTGTTACCACTGTGCAGGCTGGTGGTGGTGGTGTAATGGTGTGGGGGATGTTTTCTTGGCACACTTTAGGCCCCTTAGTGCCAATTGGGCATCGTTTAAATGCCACGGCCTACCTGAGCATTGTTTCTGACCATGTCCATCCCTTTATGACCACCATGTACCCATCCTCTGATGGCTACTTCCAGCAGGATAATGCACCATGTCACAAAGCTCGAATCATTTCAAATTGGTTTCTAGAACATGACAATGAGTTCACTGTACTAAAATGGCCCCCACAGTCACCAGATCTCAACCCAATAGAGCATCTTTGGGATGTGGTGGAACGGGAGCTTCATGCCCTGGATGTGCATCCCACAAATCTCCATCAACTGCAAGATGATATCCTATCAATATGGGCCAACATTTCTAAAGAATGCTTTCAGCACCTTGTTGAATCAATGCCACGTAGAATTAAGGCAGTTCTGAAGGCGAAAGGGGGTCAAACACCGTATTAGTATGGTGTTCCTAATAATCCTTTAGGTGAGTGTATATGTATTCAGCTAGTGTAAACATGCACGGTGCTATCACAGCAAATGCGAGGCTGAGACTGAAGCGTTACCCTTTCTTTCCGCTGAGAGACGTGCCACGTGACTCATTTCCCCGTGTGTACAAGTTATCTTAGGTCGGCATTCACGGTTTGAATTCTGAGATTCAGATCGAGTTCTAGGTATTTTTTTTTTTTCAAATTGGTTGGTTCGACTTTTAAGAAATTCAAGTTCTAATGAGTTAGAGAACTAAGGTACCACTGTACTTAACATCAAGGGCAGTACTGGCACCTGGTAATGAATAACAAGGGGAGCACTGACACCTAGTACTTAATAACAAGGGGAGTACCGACACATGATACAGTATAACAAGTGGACTACCGGCACCTGGTAATGAATAACAAGGGGAGTACTGGCACCTGGTAATGAATAACAAGGGTAGTAGTGGCACCTAGCACTGAATAACAAGGGGAGTATTGGCACCTGGCACTGAATAACAATGGGAGCACTGGCACCTGGTAATGAATAACAAGGGGAGTACTGGCACCTAGCATTGAATAACAATGGGAGCACTGGCACCTGGTAATAAATAACAAGGGGAGCACTGACACTTAGTACTTAATAACAAGGGGAGTACTGACACCTGGTACTGAATAACAATGGGAGCACTGGCACCTGGTAATGAATAACAAGGGGAGCACTGACACCTAGTACTTAATAACAAGGGGAGTACTGACACCTGGTACTGAATAACAAGGGGAGCACTGGCACCTGGTACAGAATAACAAGTGGAGTTCTGGCATCTGGTAATGAATAACAAGGGGAGCACTGGCACCTGATTCTGAATAACAAGGGCAGTAGTGGCACCTAGTAATGAATAACAAGTGGAGTACCGGCGCCTGATTCTGAATAACAAGAGGAGTACTGACACCTGGTACTGAATAACAAGGGGAGCACTGGCACCTGGTACAGAATAACACGTGGAGTACTGACACCTAGTACTGAATAACAAGGGGAGTACTGACACCTGGTACTGAATAACAAGGGGAGCACTGGCACCTGGTACAGAATAGCAAGTGGAGTACTGACACCTGGTACTGAATAACAAGGGAAGTACTGGCACCTGGTACAGAATAACAAGGGGAGGACTGGCACCTGGTAATGAATAACAAGGGGAGTATTGGCACCTGGCACTGAATAACAAGGGGAGTAGTGGCACCTAGTACTCAATACCAAGGGGAGTATTGACACCTGGTACAGAATAACAAGGGGAGTAGTGGCACCTAGTACTTAATAACAAGGGGAATACTGACATCTGGTACTGAATAACAAGGGGTGTACTGGCACCTGGTACAGAATAACAAGTGGAGTACTGGCACCTGGTAATGAATAACAAGGGGAGCAGTGTCACCTAGTACTTAATAACAAGGGGAGTACTGACACCTGGTACTGAATAACAAGGGGAGCACTGGCACCTGGTACAGAATAATAAGTGGAGTACTGACACCTAGTACTGAATAACAAGGGAAGCACTGGCACCTGGTACAGAATAACAAGGTGAGTACTGGCACCTGGTAATGAATAACAAGGGGAGTATTGGCACCTGGCACTGAATAACAAGGGGAGTAGTGGCACCTAGTATTTAATACCAAGGGGAGTATTGACACCTGGCACTGAATAACAAGGGAAGTACTAGCACCTGGTATTGAATAACAAGGGGAGTACTGGCACCTGGCACTGAATAACAAGGGGAGTTCTGGCACCTGGCACTGAATAACAAGAGGAATACTGGTATCTGATTCTGAATAACAAGGGGAGTACTGGCACCTGGAGTACTATCACTTAGTACTGAATAACGATGGGAGTACCAGCACTTGGTGCTGAGTAACAAGGAAGGTACCTGAACGAAGTTCAGAACAACTAAGGTACTACCAGTGCTTAGCGCTGAATAAGAAGGGGAATACCGGCATATAGTACAGAATAACAAGGAGATAATGGTAGCTGGTGTCGAATAACAAGGAGAGTATCGCCACCTATTTTTCTCCACTTCAAGCATTGACTGTATTTGACTGCGCTAAAGGTTGGAATAGCTCACAGCCACACTTTCGTGGATGTTAACCAGCCTTTAATATACTGACACAGAGCTGTGGCTGGGAGAAAAATACAGTGATCAGGTGAGAACCAGCAGAAAACCAAACAGTTTAAGGCAGTTTCAGTTCTGTGTCCCTGACACACACCATACATTTGTGACTGTAATTACTCTGAACATATTTACATGCTCAAAACATGCTTGTAGTCCTTGCATTTTGAATGGGGTATTTTAATAGTGCATGTATGTCCTGTGTCAATTTGTGCAAAACATAAAGAGGACCCTGTAATGAATGTACAAGCAAATCAAAATGTACCATCTACAATAATGAGTGTATCAAATATGCAGTTTGTGGGGGCGGTGTAGGGCGCCTGTGATTGGAAGGTTGCTGGTTCAAATCCCAGGCTCTGTACAGTGATGTCACCACTGGGCCCTTGAGCAAGATCCTTAATCCCCAGTCACTCCAGGGACTGAGTGACCTTGATTTTTCAAAAGTGTAAATTGCTTTGGATAAAAGCATCTGCCAAATATATTAAATGGAAATGGATGGTTATAGGACATGCTGTCACACCCGTTCTGCACTGGCCATCAGGTAAATGGATGGTTATAGGACATGCTGTCACACCTGTACTGCACTGGCCATCAGGTAAATGAGCTCGGTTTGTGATCTTGCTGTAAGCCAGTGGAAATTAGCTCTTAATCTTATTTAAACGTTGCTGGTGGCTCAATTATCATCATTGCTTTTTAAGTGTAGAGTTCAAGGTTTTGTTGAATAAAGTGTCTGGTTCCTGGGGCTGGATTTAGGTTGTTTGTGTTTTACTCAAGGGTTTTGGTCTGGGTTGCTACCGGTTTCATGGTCCTGGGGGTCACTCTCTTGTTTTCATGTCTATGGTTCTTGTTGACCGGCATCTTGTCTTGAGGTTCGAATCCTGGTCTTGTTCCTGGGTTAATGGTCCCATTCAGCCATAGTTCTGTGGCTGGGGTGCTGGGCTACTGCTGTCTTGTTTTTAAGTCAGTCGTGGTTGTTCTGTTTTTGTATTTCAGCCCCACGTCCTGGTTTCTGGCTCTTGGTTCCTGTTCCTGGTACCCCTGTCCTCTGCACTAGATTCTGCTCTTCTGTGCACCTCAGCCTGAAGCCCTCCATCCAGTCAGCAGCCTGTTGGTTACCTGTTTCCTGCGGTGAGCTGTCTTAAGGTCTCAGTGGCCACCAGTTAGGGAAACTGGCATTGTGGAGGGATGACCCAGTTTGGGGCGTGAGGGGGGGTGGGATCTGTCTTCGCCAATAAATGTATTTTATGGAGGAAAATTTTCATTGCGTTTAGCATTCGAAATTGGAAGTGAATTTTTGTTGGCTTCAGTGATCAGGCCAGCAGGAACTCCGAGATGCTGTAGGTTGTTTCAGGATAGAGAGAAGTGTTCAGAGACACTTTCAGGAGTTTCAAATTATGGACAGAGAGCTAAGTGACCAGTGACCTCAGATTATGGACAGTGAGGGACGTGTTCAGTGACTTCAGAATGTAGACAGAATGGTAAGTGTTCAGGGACCTCAGAATATAGATAGAAAGGTAGGTGTTTGGTGATTGTACAGTAGATTTTGAACAAAGAGAACTGCTCTGTGACTTTAAGTTATGAACAAAGAGGTGCATATTCAGTGACCTTAGGTTATGAACAGAGAGGTAAGTTTTCATCTCACAACTCAAAGTGCAGCAGCATGTTTGAAATTCGACCAGCCATAATGCCCTCATGTTACACCCGTCCTTGTCTTTCTTCATTGGCTCCCTACAGGTGCTCACATCAAGTTCAAGGCCTTGGTGCTGGTTTTCAGAGCCATTAATGGAACAGCACCCATCTCTATAAGCTGTATAACATATGCAAATAATGTACAGGTGAAAGAAAGTGTAGAAATAAGAAACAAGAATCTAAAAACAAAATAAAGTGAAATACTATAAATAAAAATATGATAGATAGATAGATAGATAGATAGATAGATAGACAAAAGTATTTAAAAAATGTCAATAAATAAGGAAAATAAAAATTAAATGATTATTGTGTCATGACTCTCACAAACAGCAGGGGAAGACATAGCTATATGGTCCAAGGCAGTGGTTCCCAAACTGGGGGGCCTCAGGGGCATGTGCCACCTTAAAATAATCTCTTCACAGGCTGGACGATTAAACAAATAAAGCAGCGCAACATTAAAGTAACTAACAATAAATAAACCACTAACTTACGTGTACTATTAGAGCATTTATGTAATTTATTTAAACTTTATTTTACCAGGTAAATTAACTTACAAACGTCATGTTCTTCAGCCAATAAGGGCAAAGCTGTGTCGTCACGGAGGCTGTTCCAGTTTGTTCAGCCGGCTGAGAGGTACTGTACGATCTGTCTTAAGTCGTCTTGCTCTTGCAAGGTTTTTGTACCATGTGACATGGTGACGCGTGACGACGTTTTGCAGCGCCGGTGTTGTGCCCTAATCTGCCTCCCTGCCACGGATTGCCTCCCCTGACATCATCGCTCCATTTAAAGGCAAAGTCGCTTCTCCAGTGCAGCAGAAGCGAACGCTCGCTGTAAATTCATTTTCTTGCCCTAAACCGACTGAATAAACTCAAATTAGTTGTTTATTATGCCATTTTAAAATCAAACCTTAAGTTATCATTCACAACCTCCTGTAATTGGTCACAAGTGTGACGGTAACTTTTTCATTAAGATGCTACAGTAATGCTTTTCTTCTCGACAATGCTCGTCTGTGCAAATAGTCTCTTTCAGTCGCAAGAAGGGACTGATTTAGTTGAAAGATATTTTTGACACTTTGTTGAATCCGTTCTGCTGAAAATTTTCTTCTATTCTGTCGTCATATAATATAATATGGCGTTTAACTTCATACTCAGCACTGTCATGCCTGGAAATGATCTAACATCGATCCACAGAACAAAAGTAATCAAAAGTCACCAAAATTTCACCACTCACTCTAAACCCCGTGTGTACATTACAGCTAACAAGTCGTATTGCAAATCCTCCATCCATAAGGAAAAGACTCTAGAGAGGGGTGCATTTTATAGCAGGCCACCTTGCCACAGAATGCCCCCCCTGTCTAACTCTGCCTGGGAAAATGTTACATGCACCAAACTTGCACCAGTTACTCATATGTATCCCTTATTTGTGCTGTATACATTTCTTTGGGCTGGGCCATAAGGAAAAGATTCTAGCTGGGGGGGCATTTTATAGCAGGCCACCCTGCCACAGAATGTCCCCCCTGTCTAACCCTGGCTAGGGAAATGCTACATGCACCAAACTTGCACCAGTTACTCATATTTGTCTCTTATTTGTGCTGTATAAATTACTTTGGGCTGGGCAATAAGGAAATTATTTTAGCTGGGGGGGCATTTTATAGCAAGCCACCTTGCCACAGAATTCCCCCCCTGTCTAACTCTGGCTGGGAAAATGCTACATGCACCAAACTTACACCAATTACTCATATTTATTCCTTATTTATACTATACAAATTACTTTGGCCTGGGATGTAAAGAAAGTTTCAACTCTGATTGGGACTGTAAGATATGCAAAAATTGGAAAAAAAAACAGAATTTCATAAACTTTCTCAATAACTGTTTTTAATCAATAAGAATACAATTAACAGTAATGACAAAGAAAGAAAGAAAGAAAGAAAGAAAGAAAGAAAATGAGACTGGATATAGCCACCACCCTCCTCCAGGAATCTGGTCTAAACATGTGGACATTGTTTACAGGAAGGGCTAGAGCCATCTCTATTTTCTGAGACGGCTAATGTCCTTCAACATCTGCTGGACGATGCTGAGGATGTTCTACGAGTCTGTGGTGGTCAGTGCTATCATGTATGCTGTTGTCTGCTGGGGCAGCAGCCTGAGGGTCATGGACATTAACAGACTCAACAAGATGGTAAATGGTAAATTAAGAAAGCCAGCCAAGTTGTGGTAGTGGAACTGGACTCTTTCAATAAGGTGTTGGAGAGGAGAACATTGTTCAAAAAAAGGACAATACTGGACTTTCCTTCACACCTGCTCCTCTATATGCTGAGCAGCCACAGGAGCTCGTTCAGCAACAGGCTAAAACTTCCATGCTGCACAACTGAGAGACACAGGAAACTGTTTAACTCACATATATGATCACTCAAACCACAAACCTAAGCACAATCATCTTAAATAACCATGTACACTGTGTATATGTTTGCTGTAACAACCCAGGTACTATGCAAATTATGTTTAATACACTCACCTAAAGGATTATTACACTCTAAAAACTGCTGGGTTAAAAACAACCCAATTTGGGTTATTTTGGTAACCCAGCGCTGGGTAAAAAAGGGACTAACCCAACGCTGGGTTATTTTGACCCAACAAGTTGGGTTACACATTTAACCCAGCATGCTGGGTTGTGATTTTTAACCCAACTATTAGTTAAAAATGACTACACTGCTGGGTTGAATGTAACCCAAAATGGGTCAGAAATTTAATGTAGAAACTTTGGTGATTAAAATTACTAAAATAAAAACAATTCTACAGCAATACATACTTCAGTAATGGAATTTTATTTATGACAAAACATGTAAAAAATGTGTCCATATGAATTTAAGACATTTTTCCCATCTCCACCTCAGCATTAAGACAATTTCTATTAAAATGTATCAAACTGTATCACAGAAACACTGTGACTGAAGTCAGTAACAATGCATCAGACTGAAGTCAGAAAAATTAACTTTAGAAAAACACAATTTGAAATATGAAAACTTTTCATAACATTTACATCATGCATAAACATTAATATATCCTGAGATATACAGGAATCATCAGTAAGAATCAATTGCAATGTAATTGCAGAGTAGAGGAAAAATAAAAGTATGTAGAAGTAATAATGAAAAAGCATCTAACTGACTGAAGTCAGAAAGATTAACTTTAAAATACAAATTTGTGCATAAACATTGACATATCCTGATATATATAAATCATCAACTGCAATGTAGAAAAAAAAAATATGTAGAAGTAATAATGAAACGGCATCAAACTGACTGAAAAAACAAACAAAAAAAAAACTTAAGAAAATACAAATTTAAGATTAGGAAAAAATAGGAAAACATTTTATAACTTTCCCATTAACAATTATGTGCAAACATCAATATATCCTGAGATATAAAGTGACTGAAGTCAAATTTACTTCCAAGAAAATATGTATTTAAAATATGAAAACATTTCAAACGTCCACTGCAGCAAGTAATGTACCTTGCTCAAATGCTGTGCCATTTATTATAGCAAAGGCTTGAAAGCAGTGGTTGTCTCCAAGCATGAGAACATAAGAAGATTCAATGGACTCTTCTGAACGAAGGTACTCAGCCATATTGGTCCCAATCTGAAAAAAGGAAAAATAAATAAAAAAGAAATGGTACAGATTCATTAAGAACTCAAAAATGTGTAAAAGTTAAATATCCTTAGAGCTACCTTCAGAACACCTAAAAAACCTTTAGGAGCATTAAATACCATAACACACCAAGCTATCAGCATTAGTTAACCACTGACCACGGCCTTAGCACTATGCTTAGAAAATGTCCGTCGAATATGCTTAGTTTCAAGCTTCCTTTAGCCTGAGCTGAGCTCAGACATTCCCGCCTGCATCAAACCATTTACAGGATTAAAGAAATTACATGTTCGTAGTAAATTAACATCGTTTGCTGTCGAATGTACAACTAAGTCAAACGAATTGAACGAAATGTACCTTACAAGCAGAGCGGGAAATTTATGTGGATGTGCTGACAAAATCAAATTAGTTAAGTAAACTCCGCTATATCAAAACCGTATCTAACACAGTAAATCATTAATAATAAACAAAGTAGATTTAACATATACAAAAGTAATATTTAAAAATTTTACGTTATCCTTTCCAAGCTCCTTCCGATGACGATGTCACGCGCGCTTTCCCGTCCACTGAGCAAGAGATCGGCCGTCGCTTAGTCGTTAGGTAATCTCAGTTCAACTGACCGAAAGCCTAAAATTTGCGTGTATATATATTATACAGTAAACCAAATGTTTTATTTATTATGAACATTGTTAAATACACACTGAATAACTTACGTTTCAGACAGAATTTCACTGGCTTCCCTCTAAAGACGGCGCAAAACTCCGTCAACTCTCGCTGATGTCCCTGGATGTTGACGTGACGTGCGTGCTCTCTTTCACGTCCGCGTTCCCAACCCAGCACTGCTGGGTTATAGATCAAGACCGATTTTCAACCCAAATTGGGTTAAATCAACCCAACTTTGTTACCCAGCAGTCTCAACCCAGCATTTGGGTTGAAAAAACAACCCAGCGTTTTTTAGAGTGTAGGAACACCATACTAATACGGTGTTTGACCCCCTTTCGCCTTCAGAACTGCCTTAATTCTACGTGGCATTGATTCAACAAGGTGCTGAAAGCATTCTTTAGAAATGTTGGCCCATATTGATAGGATAGCGTCTTGCAGTTGATGGAGATTTGTGGGATGCACATCCAGGGCACGAAGCTCCCGTTCCACCACATCCCAAAGATGCTCTATTGGGTTGAGATCTGGTGACTGTGGGGGCCATTTTAGTACAGTGAGCTCATTGTCATGTTCAAGAAACCAATTTGAAATGATTCGAGCTTTGTGACATGGTGCATTATCCTGCTGGAAGTAGCCATCAGAGGATGGGTACATGGTGGTCATAAAGGGATGGACATGGTCAGAAACAATGCTCAGGTAGGCCGTGGCATTTAAACGATGCCCAATTGGCACTAAGGGGCCTAAAGTGTGCCAAGAAAACATCCCCCACACCATTACACCACCACCACCAGCCTGCACAGTGGTAACAAGGCATGATGGATCCATGTTCTCATTCTGTTTACGCCAAATTCTGACTCTACCATTTGAATGTCTCAACAGAAATCGAGACTCATCAGACCAAGCAACATTTTTCCAGTCTTCAACTGTCCAATTTTGGTGAGCTTGTGCAAATTGTAGCCTCTTTTTCCTATTTGTAGTGGAGATGAGTGGTACCCGGTGGGGTCTTCTGCTGTTGTAGCCCATCCGCCTCAAGGTTGTGCGTGTTGTGGCTTCACAAATGCTTTGCTGCATACCTCGGTTGTAACAAGTGGTTATTTCAGTCAAAGTTGCTCTTCTGTCAGCTTGAATCAGTCGGCCCATTCTCCTCTGACCTCTAGCATCAACAAGGCATTTTCACCCACAGGACTGCCGCATACTGGATGTTTTTCCCTTTGCACACCATTCTTTGTAAACCCTAGAAATGGTTGTGCGTGAAAATCCCAGTAACTGAGCAGATTGTGAAATACTCAGACCGGCCCGTCTGGCAGCAACAACCATGCCACGCTCAAAATTGCTTAAATCACCTTTCTTTCCCATTCTGACATTCAGTTTGGAGTTCAGGAGATTGTCTTGACCAGGAACACACCCCTAAATGCATTGAAGCAATTGCCATGTGATTGGTTGATTAGATAATTGCATTAATGAGAAATTGAACAGGTGTTCCTAATAATCCTTTAGGTGAGTGTATATGCCAATGTTAATATAATTGCTGCTATAGGTTTTATTTTTATTGGTTATTTTATTATTTTAATTTTATTTAATTTTATTACTTTATTGTTCTATAGTTCTATCTAAATCTCTTCTATCGTCTGTACATAACTTTCTTAAATCTTTTATTTTCAGCAGGAGTTTGTGTCATGATCCGCTCCGTCCGCTCCTGATGTGTGCCACGCCCACCTCGTTACCTCGTGTTCAGCCCTGATTGTGATCACCTGAGTCCTGTTATGTCTAGCTTGTCTTTTGTATTTAGTCCTCGTCTGAGTCAGTCTTCCCCAGATCCATCATTGAATGTCATGTGGTTGTTGCCTGTTGTGCTTCCCCGGTCCTGTCACCCGAATAAATCCCCGTTATTTCGACTTCCTGGTTTGCTTGCCTGCTTCACCGCTCGCCTGCTTCCCGCGACGTGACAGTTTGTTTTTGTAATGTAAGAGAAAGTAGCAAGCCAATTCTGTAATTGATTCTTTTTTGATGGTCATAGATAATTCCTTTATGTTTAAATCAAAAGTGAATTAAAAAGAATGAATTAAAAAGAACTAACGTAATTAAATGTAGCATTTTAAGATCGTATGTAGAAATAATATTTAAGAAACATTTGTTAGTATTCAATGTTTATAAAATACTTCTAGGTTAATATTTAACCTCTTTTTGTTTTTGCAGACAATCTCAGCAGTGTGTGTTACTATTGTGGTAGTGAGGATGGAGACACACTATGGGTATTTTTAAATATAAAAATATATAAATTCAAGGGACGCTTGTTGCATGTCATCTCACCCCTCTTTCTTCCTACCATTTCCTGTCACTCTCCACTTTCCTTTGTGTAATAATGCAATTAAAACACACATAAATATGTATGCTTGTGTGTGTGTGTCACGTTTTGCGGGGCAAGCGATCCGGGAAGCAGGCGAGTGGAGCCGGGAATACGTGCAAAGGGAGTTTATTCCGGGGCAGACTGGCACAAACATCGAACATGACAGTACAATGACGGATCTGGGGAAGACTGACTGAGACTCGGACTAAATACAAAAGACTAGGCAAACGTAACAGGCAACAGGTGAGAACAATCAGGGATGAACACGAGGTAATGAGGTGGGCGTGGCACATCATCAACAACTTGTCAGAAAAACACTTATTTGTTTGTTTGGTTATTTTGCAGATTTACTGTGACATTTGTGAACGATGGTTCCACGTAAACTGTGTCCAGCATCCTTCGTTGGACAAGGACTACTTGTGCCCAGCATGCACATAAATATTAGGCAGCCACTAGGCAGTAGGGTGCAATGCATGCATCCCCCATGCATACTTTAATAATTATTGCACATAATGTTGTGTTAATTTAATTTGATTTAATTTAATTACATTTTCTGTTAATTTGTGTTAATTTACTGTAATAATTGCTCCACATAATTTTATTTATCACGAATGTCATATTTATTTATTTATTTGTCATTACTGTTCATTTTAATCTTATTGATTAAAAAACAGAGTTATTGAGAAAGTTTATGAAATTCTGTTTTTTTTTCTATTTTTTGATATCTTATATTCCCAATCAGAGTTGAACCCCCCCCCCCCCCCCCCAATCATTCTTTCTTTACATCCCAGTCCAAATTAATTCATACAGCATAAAAAAGGGATACATATGAGTAACTGGTTCAAGTTTGGTGCATGTAGCATTTCCCTAGCCAGAGTTAGACAGGGGGGGGCATTCTGTGTCAGGGTGGCCTGCTATAAAATGCCCCCCCAAGTTAGATTTTTTTCCTTATAGCCCAGCCCAAAGTAATTTATACAGCACAAATAGGGGACAAATAGCAGTAACTGGTGCAAATTTGGTGCATGTACCACTTCCCTAGCTAGAGTTAGACAGGGGGGGGGCATTCTCTGGCAGGGTGGCCTGCTATAAAATGCCCCCCCAGCTAGAATCTCAGCCTTATGGCCCAGTCCAAATTAATTTATACAGCACAAATAGGGGACAAATTGCAGTAACTGGTGCAAGTTTGGTGCATGTAAGATTCTCCCAGCCAGAGTTAGACAGGGGGGGTATTCTGTGGCAGGGTGGCCTGCTATAAAATGCCCCCCCAGCTAGAAGCTCAGCCTTATGGCCCAGTCCAAATTAATTTATACATCACAAATAGGGGACAAATTGCAGTAACTGGTGCAAATGTGGTGCATGTAGCATTCCCTAGCCAGAGTTAGACAGGGGGGGCATTCTGTGGCAGGGTGGCCTGCTATAAAATGCCCCCCCAGCTAGAATCTTTTCCTTATGGCCCAGTCCAAAGAAATGTATACAGCACAAAAAAGGGATACATATGAGTAACTGGTGCAAGTTTGGTGCATGTAGCATTTCCCTAGCCAGGGTTAGACAGGGGGGGCATTCTGTGGCAGGGTGGCCTGCTATAAAATGCCCCCCCAGCTAGAATCTTTTCCTTATGGACCAGCCCAAAGAAATTTAAACAGCACAAATAAGGGATACATATGAGTAACTGGTGCAAGTTTGGTGCATGTAGCATTTCCCTTGCCAGGGTTAGACAGGGGGGGCATTCTGTGGCAGGGTGGCCTGCTATAAAATGCCCCCCCAGCTAGAATCTTTTCCTTATGGCCCAGCCCAAAGTAATTTATGCAGCACAAATAGGGGACAAATAGCAGTAACTGGTGCAAATTTGGTGCATGTACCACTTCCCTAGCCAGAGTTAGATGGGGGGGCATTCTCTGGCAGGGTGGCCTGCTATAAAATGCCCCCCCAGCTAGAATCTCAGCCTTATGGCCCAGTCCAAATTAATTTATACAGCACAAATAGGGGACAAATTGCAGTAACTGGTGCAAGTTTGGTGCATGTAGGATTCTCCCAGCCAGAGTTAGACAGGGGGGGTATTCTGTGGCTGGGTGGCCTGCTATAAAATGCCCCCCCAGCTAGAAGCTCAGCCTTATGGCCCAATCCAAATTAATTTATACATCACAAATAGGGGACAAATTGCAGTAACTGGTGCAAATTTGGTGCATGTAGCATTCCCTAGCCAGAGTTAGACAGGGGGGGCATTCTGTGGCAGGGTGGCCTGCTATAAAATGCCCCCCCAGCTAGAATCTTTTCCTTATGGCCCAGCCCAAAGAAATGTATACAGCACAAAAAAGGGATACATATGAGTAACTGGTACAAGTTTGGTGCATGTAGCTTTTCCCTAGCCAGGGTTAGACAGGGGGGGCATTCTGTGGCAGGGTGGCCTGCTATAAAATGCCCCCCCAGCTAGAATCTTTTCCTTATGGCCCAGCCCAAAGAAATTTATACAGCACAAATAAGGGATACATATGAGTAACTGGTGCAAGTTTGGTGCATGTAGCATTTCCCTTGCCAGGGTTTGACAGGGGGGGCATTCTGTGGCAGGGTGGCCTGCTATAAAATGCCCCCCCAGCTAGAATCTTTTCCTTATGGCCCAGCCCAAAGTAATTTATGTAGCAGAAATAAGGGATATATATGAGTAACTGGTGCAAGTTTGGTGCATGTAGCATTTTCCCAGGCAGAGTTAGACAGGGGGGGCATTCTGTGGCAAGGTGGCCTGCTATAAAATGCACCCCTCTCTAGAGTCTTTTCCTTATGGATGGACGATTTGCAATACGACTTGTTAGCTGTAATGTACACAAGGGGTTTAGAGTGAGTGGTGAAATTTTGGTGACTTTTGATTACTTTTGTTCTGTGGATCGATCATTTCCAGGCGTGACGGTGCTGAGTATGAAGTTAAATGCCATATTATATTATACGACGACAGAATAGAAGAAAATTTTCAGCAGAATGGATTCAACAAAGTGTCAAAAATATTTTTCAACTAAATCAGTCCCTTCTTGCGACTGAAAGCGACTGTATCTGCACAGACGAGCATTGTCGAGAAGAAAAGCATTACTGTAGCGTCTTAACGAAAAAGTTACCGTCACATTTGTGACCAATTACAGGAGGTTGTGAATGATAACTTAAGGTTTGATTGCAAAATGGCATAATAAACAACTAATTTGAGTTTATTCAGTGGGTTTTAGGGCAAGAAAATGAATTTACAGTGAGCGTTCGCTTCTGCTGCGCTGCAGAAGCGACTTTGCCTTTAAATGGAGCGATGATGTCAGGGGAGGCAATCCGTGGCAGGGGGGCAGATTAGGGCACAACACCTGTTAAAAAATCTAACCATATCATGAAAAATGAGGTTTAAAATTTTCTACATGAAGTGCAGGGAGACTATCAATTAATGGGTATGATTTAGTGTTGTTTTGTGCTATAGTATAGGCTGAAACCTGCGGTTATCCTTAAAAACAAAATGCGGTAATCGTAAGACAAACTTCAATTTGTGTACGCCAATGAATATTAACAGGAATGTTAAATCTGTATTAGCATAATTTCAAACTTATGCTGGACTTTTATTTTTAATTGATTGCTCTTTCTTCTGTCACAGTGGTGAAATTGCACCATTTGTATTTTGTAATTGCATTTGTTTAGCTCAATTAGAAAAGGGAGTTGTATTTCAAATAAAGTTTGAATCTGAACCTGTGTAGTTTGAATGGGGGGCTCAATAATGTTCCTATCTATAAAAGGGGGGCCCTGCAGAGAAAGTTTTGGGACCACTGGTCCAAGGGAACACCCTCTGCAGCTTGTGACCCAAACAAGAAGTGCAGCCAGCCAAGGGACATCACAGTGTTCAGTATCGTAGTTGTATTGGCCCAGGTTATGAGCCTGTTAGTGAATATTGTAGAGGTGTTTACCCTTGGTTTTCCTTACTTTACATTAGATATAGTTTCTCAAAACTTCTAAGTTTTGGTGGGATCTGTCTGCCTTGTAGATATTTGGCTTTTTAAGGAACAAAAACTTAATTTCTTCAAAATAATCCATTTTTCCTTCATCAGTAGTTTCCTCAGTCACGGTCTTGGTCAGGTGACCCGTGCCAGTGATTCCTCAGTCACGGTCTTGGTCAGGTGACCTGTGCCAGTGATTCCGGCAGTAACAAACAGTGTTTAAGGCTCGGCCATTGAATGGAGCGTCTCTCCCAGCAGAATCAGAAGAGTGATTAAGAGGCAGGATGAAAAGGTCCCCCAGAGTCGGGCACTTGGCCCAAGTCCTATTGGCTGTAGTTAGAGTTGGAGTCAAGGATAAGTGTTCCTCCCACTGCTGCACAATGGATGTAAAGCATGAATATGGTAAAGTAGGCATGTCTGCAGGGGATTGTGGGAAAGAGGACCAAGATCAACGTCTATTTTAGGCTGAAAGCCTGCAGGTAAACCCACTCTGAGCAGGCTAGGTGTGCAGTGTAAATGACCGTGGTAATATACTCTATGCAGAACTGAGCTATGATCCACAGTATGGAAAATTCGTAAGTAAAGCCAGTAAACCCACTCTGAGCAGGCTAGGTGTGCAGTGTAAATGACCGTGGTAATATACTCTATGCAGAACTGAGCTATGATCCACAGTATGGAAAATTCGTAAGTAAAGCCAGTAAACCCACTCTGAGCAGGCTAGGTGTACAGTGTAAATGACCATGGTAATATACTCTATGGAGAACTGAGCTATGATTCACAGTATGGAAAATTCCTAAGTAAAGCCTATAAACCCACTCTGAGCAGGCAGGTGTGCAGTGTAAATAACCGTGGTAATATACTCTATGCAGAACTGAGCTATGATCCACAGTATGGAAAATTCCTAAGTAAAGCCAATAAACCCACTATGAGCAGGCTAGGTGTGCAGTGTAAATGACCGTGGTAATGTACTCTATGCAGAACACATAGACACACAGACAGCCACACAGACAGACACACACACACCCCTCACACACACAAGTTGGTCTTGAATGAATGGGGACCATCCATTCATTTCTATGGGAAAAACCCTAATCCCAATCACGACACCCTTAACCCCTACCCAGCCTTAACCTTAACCATAAGCAACCAACCAAAAAATACAAGACTTTTGGCACTTTTATTTTTTTGATTGCATTCACAGATTTTTATAAAATTGAGGTTATCCAAATGGGGACCGGTCAAAGCATATAATTATTTAACAAAAAACATTTTTACCCTATACAAACAGATTATAAAACAAATATCTAAATATTATTTCACATCGCACAAGTGTTTTTTATTATTAATTATTTATAATTAAAATTATGCTTTATTGTCATTCTGAAACATGTTGCACATGACAGGAACAAACTGAGGTACTCAGGTGCGATATTGGGCGTGAATAGAAATCAAATCTAAAATAATAATTCATTGAATAAAATTAAGGTAAGAATAAAGAATATGAATTAATTAGTAACACTACGATTAATAATAAGATTCGGAGACTCTGTGAATTGAAAGTGAGCAGCGCAGGTGTGAAAAAAGCTGTGACGTGCGGCTGCAGAATTACAGTAATAACATGCAGCACTGAAGGTAACGATTGCAGCAATGCAGCCTGACATGTAACACTGATTATTTACAGCAATGCTGTGCCACGGATGACAGGTCACTGAATTAACAGAAGTGCCAGAAGCCCGGACAAGTAATACGAGACGCCCTGTTAATGATTGTTTTACTGAGCCGCAGAGTTTATCAGTCTCACGGCCTCTGAGAAAAAGTTGTTTCTCAGTCTGCAGGTTCTGATCCTGATGCTGCGTAGCGTAACAAATATATTACATTACCATAGAAACGGCAATAAAAGCATGAATGTGACCGTAGGAAAACAATTTTTCCTCCTGACATCTCGTGGGCCAAAGTAAGTAGAGCAAATACGGGGAAATTTGAATGTTTTTAAATGGCAGTACTCAATTTTGGCCACCAGATGGCAGCATAAAAAGTGGAAAAAGCTATTTCTAGTGATGGCAAAACAAAGCTTTTCAAAGCACTGAAGCTTCCTATTCAAGTGTGTCGAAAAATGGTTCAGTACTCGAAGCCTTCCGAATTAGTGGCCATTAGTGACACCAAGTGGTCAAATAAAGAAATAACACTTAATTCTGAGTGAGTGCAGTGAATCTGAATATTTATAAATTGGCAAAAATTCTAATGGTCTGTAGTGCGTCATGAACATTAATGACCTGGTGAAATTGAATGTGACTTCTTGTGGACTGGGAAACCATTGACTTAACTGGGAAGGGGTGCTTGTGTAACGGAAGAGGGCCATTAGTCTACAGATTTTTATTCAGGAACAGTATTTGTTCAACAGTGCGGGGGCTAAGTTGGTTATGTTTTTTATTCACCATTTCTCCTACTTTGGAGAATACCCGCTCACATGGAACGGAGGACGCTGGAGTGCATAAAAACTGTACTGCAAGTTCGTATAAGTGTGGATACACAGCCTGGTGCATATCCCAGAACCTCAAAGGTTCTTCAGTATGTGGTATATTGGGGTCACTGAGGTTCGCGCCTCATTTTCACTTTTCTGAAGCAGTCACGTGGTTGAGCGCAGAACGAAGCTTCGGATCACCATGGTCACGTGTTCTGCTTCAGAACGCATTGTATCGTTTTTTTTGACACATGCCTCGGAGCTTCGGTGTCAAGCTTAACATCACTAGCTTCTGGACTGACACCTGTATATATTAGTTCATTGTCTGTAGATCTTTTTCCAAAGTTATAGAAGCAGGCTGTTGGTGGGTTACAGCTACCCCCACCCCACAGGAAAGACACAGCTTCTGTACTGACACCTGTATATATTGCAGTTCATTGTCTATAGTTCTTTACATATCTATACAAGATGCCTGTGTGTATACGGACCTGCCCTGTCTATAGTTATTTTTCCAAATAAGCAGGTAAATGGATGTTCATCTTTCATATTAAATGTAAAAAAAAAAACTTTTTTCCTTGTCTGGAAAATGTATTGTGTATAGTTCGATGTCTATAGTTCTCTACAAATCTATATAAATGCCCGTTGCTTTGGATAAAAGCGTCTGCTAAATGCATAAATGTAAATGTATGAGTGGTAACGCTACGTACGGGGCTTATCATGGAGATTGCCAGGGTCTTTTAGTTAACGTTGCTGCCCTTTTTTGTGGTGTTTGTATTTGCATTGTTCTGCATGTAGTAGGGGTGTAATTTTTTATTTCGAATGGAAAAAATACATATATGCGCATTACATTTTGAACATAAAAGTAGGCTATGTTAACAAAAACCGCTTCACTATCAATTTACTCGCGGCTCAGTCGTAAATACATGTCTGACATTTATAAGGAACCAAGAAAATAAAAATCGCTTCTCAAATTTGCGAATTTATAGTTCTTTGATACTCTAAGCCACCTTGGCCCTGATAGACGTTCATTCATTTAAAAGGAGCTCTACCCCGTCTCAAGATGGCGGCTCTGTTGACGCATTCGCTCCCATAGACGGCTGTATTCAACGCGACATCTAGTGTTTATATCTATATGAGTCTATTTTTTTTTTATTTTATTTTTTTTTGAAATTTTTTTTTATTTGTACAAACCATTATAAACAACATTATACAACCAATTACATAACATATGCCAGAAAAATAATTTCTTCTTAATCAAAAAATTGTGAATTTCTGAAAAAGTCCATAGGTCTTTATTGCTTTCTTGTTGATAATGTTTTCCAAACTGGTGCAGTAGTCCTTAATTTCTTGAAGGAAGTGACTAAAGTTAGGCTTGGATCCTGACCATTTCTTCTTATGAATGTGAAATTTTCCCAGAATAATAAGGAGTTGTACAAGTAAAATGAAGTTATTATCATTAATTTCATTAGAATAATACATGCATATATCAAAATTATTTAACATGAAAATAATATTTGTTTTCCTTCTAATAAAATTTTCCATATCCACCCAGAAAATCCTCGTGAATGCACAATTACAGAACAGATGGATAATAGATTCTTTTTCCCCCGAACAAAAATCACAAGAGTAATCAATTTCCAAATTAAATCTCTCTAATACACTTTTAGCTGGATATATACCATGTAAAATTTTAAATGTAATCTCTTTTACTTTATTGTTTAGCCAGAACATATCACAGACACGCCAGGCTTTATTCCAATCTATCTCTCCAAAGACACTGGTCCACTTTACACACTTATGAGTAATTGTATCTCCTGTTATAATATTTCTTAGAAATTTATTCGTATAACTTTGTTTAAGAATATCTATGCCTCCTAAAAAAAAACTTTCTTTAACATACATTACCTCAAAAGAATTACTTCCACAAGATCTTACAAACTGTATAACTGGGTGAGGTATGGCTCTATATGAGTCTAACGCTGGGAAAGACACACGCAGGCGTGTCACTACCGAAAATGTTACACTTACCGAAAATGTAACTTCCGCTACTATGCATGCGTCCACGAAACCACATTTTCTGGCACTTCATTATAACGCATGCGTAATGTACACTTCCACAGGCCCAATACTGCGCATGTATTCACATTTTGCGGCAGACCGTGATTGTGTGATTCAGGGCGTGGGCGTCGTGTATCATCATTCATTGGTCACGTATTGTGAGATGGGTCATTGATGTTTATATTTGCAGTTCAGCCATCACTTTATTGTGGTATTTAAACCATATTGCTTTGCCGATTGTAATATTTGCATCTGTGTGCGCATTGCTTTTAGTGCCTGACAGTATCTTACTTAAAGTTTTTCCCAATGGTATTGCTGAATATATGCCTTTTCTTTAGAAAACGTAATAAAATTGGGGTGTATATCAATCTTGTGTACTCATATTGCTTATCAAGGGGCTGTGATATATGTACAGCATTTTCTAAAAAAAAAAATCACACCAAAATAATAGTTAAGAACTTTTATTTGCACAACATAAACAATGTCTATGTTGTGCGGTTTGGCCCAAGATAAAACAATCGGTCGTCTGTCAGAAACAAATATAAATTGCTTCATTTAGCACCACAAGACACAGCTGCCATAACTGACACGAGTGTGTGGTAATTACACTGATACAATTAAGAAAAGAAATGACTAAGGAGAAAAAAAGCAGGCTTAGTTTAAGTAACTTCACAGCACATCGAACTGGGAGTAGTACATAATCATAATGGTAACATTAAAGTAATGTCACCTTTGACTAAAATTGATGGCCATACCCTGTATTTTACGTCGCTCCTTCTGAAGCACATTGGGCATTAAAGGCCTATGCGAAATAAAATCTTTTAAAGTCGAAGGACTCCATCATTACCCGGTTAATTTTTTTATTTTTTTTATTATAACAATAATACAACAATGACAATAGCAACAACGACAATAATATCAACAACAACAAGAGGGGTACATCTACAATAATGATATAAAAGAGGAATCCAGTTCCGCAAATGCACTCATAGTTCTGGTTGCTTTCCGGCTTAAAAGTCCTTGTAATGTTCCAAAATAATGTTTCAAATCCATGGGAGATGTTGGGCATTCTCGATGACCATTTACATTTGTGAATATAGAATTTACCTAGTAATATTAAAAGATTTAACATGAAAATGTGACTCTTCTCGATATCTCTTTTATCATAATAAAAAATGACATCTCTTTTACTTATATTAATTTTTGATCCACTCAGTGTAGTAAATAAAGATTCAACATTAATCCAAAAAAAATTAACATATATACATTCAAAAAAAAGATGTAAAACAGATTCCACATACATTCCACAAAAAGAACAAAATTCAGAAAGATCAGCTTTATATCTCTTGAGAAATTGGTTAGTTGGATAGATGATGTGTATAATTTTAAAATATACTTCACTAACTTTGTTATTAACACAATATTTGTTGTTATACGTCCAAATCAATTTCCAGTCAATATTCTCAAATTGGCTATTCCAAAAGTATTTATGTCGAAATTTTGCAGGGCAATGAATCAAACATCTTAAAAATTTGTTATTACATTTTCTGTCTTTGATATCAATACCATTTAAACAAATTTCTTTACTCATTGAATACTTAAAGGAGTCACTAGAATCCTGCAAAAGTCTCACAAATCCTGCTGGTATTGCGTCAATTACAATACTAAATTCACGTGGAGGTATTGGAATACCAAATTTCTCTAAGAATTCAGAGTATGTAAACAAATATCCTTCTTTGTTTATCAATTGAGAGATCATTTGTATATCGTTTTTAACCCAGTTATCATAGAAAAATGATTTATTCTTATATTTAACATATTTGTTATTCCATATTAGCTGTTTATGAGGAGAAAAATTATGTTTATATATAAGAGTCCAAAATAATAGAGCCTGTCTATGAAAATTAGATAACTGAATGGGTTAACTGAAATCTTCTCTTTCCTCTCGCTGTCGACATTCTTATCAAAAATCAACAGACGATGAAATGTGACACGATGCCGTAAAAAATAGCACGCCTCCTTCCAGAAGTCGCAAGCGTGCGCATGCGTAGTAGCGGAAGTTACATTTTTGCATGAACCGGATCCGGAAGCTACAGGTCCAGTAGGGTCACGGGTGTATAGTTTGTGATTGGGCGGCCACCGTCACGCAGGTCCCGATAATCTCGCGAGGGCGAACGTCATCAGTCCTCGTGACAGTGCGCGAAGATGGTGCACAAATATGCTGCCAGCTTAGTGATCACGTATACGTGATAGTGTGATATTTGTTTTTGGCGGTCAAATTTAAAACCTTTCGAAAAATCCAATATCTAAAATATTATATTTTTCGTGGTGGAATGTGTATATGCGATCTCGACATGAACACAATTCGATATCTCATTTATTTTCAATATCTCGGTACCAGATATAGGTACGTTTTTTAATTATTTAATTATAAGTCGTTTTTTTTTTTTTTTTTGCTATCGTAGCTATTTGAATACATTAAATCTCTGACGAATACTGCTTTAAGAGTGACTTTCTAATGTACTAACTTTTTAAGTGCACTTAAGTAGGTGGCATAATTTTCATTTTTTTCAGCGGTGTGATGAAGGCTCCTTCTTTCCAACCAGTCCAAGGGGTTCAGAATCATTTGGAGGTTAGTCTGAACATGTGTTACTAATTATTTTCGGTGATTTTGGGGTAAAATATTAATCGACAAATCGACTTCATTAGTTAAATATTAGCGGAGCTCTGGAATGGTACCCTAGCTGCCGTGAATGGCACCCCCCCCTGTATCTCTGTCTCTGGTCATTATATCTCAAAATGCTTTGGACAGTACACTTTGTGTGGCAAAGTATACTACCTGAGCAAATTTCATTTATGTAGGACATACAGAGCCAGAATTCAAAGGGGGTGCAATTCACGGCAGGTACTCTGCCGTGAATGGCACCCCCTGCATTTTTGTCCTAGATGATCAGATAATATTTTTTTATAATACACACAGTGGACCTAAAGTTGTTACCTGAGCAAGCTTCACAAATTAGTTTCAGTGCAGCTAAACTTGAAAAGGGTGTATACCCTTATACATAAGGACGCACCCCTCTCCACCCCTTCATGTTCCTGTCAGATTGCAATATTCCAAAGTCTTTAATCTGACTGATAGATTTTGGCTAATGGCAGTAAGCCTGGCTATACAGCATTTTAAACTGTATTTGAGAAAGTACTTCTTTACACAGCGTGTAGTATGGAAGCTACTGTTAGTGTAGTGCAAGCTAAAACCTTGGGTTCCTTTAAATCAGAGCTAGATAAAAATTTTAACAGCTCTGAGCTATGAGTTGAGTTCTCCCCAAATGAGCTAGATGGGCCGAATGGCCTCCTCTCGTTTGTAAATTTCCTGTGTTCTAATGTTCTTATTTGCACTTCTGGTTAGATACAGAACTGCATTTCATTGCACTTGAACTTGTGTCATGTACGATGATGATAAAGTAGAATCTTAATCTCTGTTTTTTCAACACAAAGAAGTCACATGTGATGACAAAAGTTCCATGTGAATTACGTCAATTGCTCACACCACCATATCAGAGTCAGTTGACAGCCAGTGTTCTAGACTCTTTTAAAAATTTTCTTCACTATTTTTGGCTGCAGCTTACAGGTGGAAGCTGAATTTTCACTTGAGTCTTTAATTTTCATTCTCCTTCTGCTCAGCAAATTCTAACTTTTTGTTGCTGCTCCTAATTGTTTTTGAGCACCACGTTGTCCTTTTTCAGGTCTGCAACTTCTTGAAGACAAAAGTCCAGAGATTTTTAAAAAATTTTCAATTAGGGCAGTGTTGTAATGGACTGCTTTGTCTGTCTGGTCTGCTTTTTCATTTATTTCTCCAAAGACTGTCACAATTGTATTTTGCAGGTCTGATATCATTGTTTGGTACTTTACCTTGGTTGGAGTTGTTCTGTTCAGATTTTTCTTGCTTTGCCTTAAGTTTAACAGGAGCTGATGTACATTCTTGTTTAGCAATATCATGACAAGAATATGAAACTTTTTTGTCCCTGTTTTTTTTGTAACATATATGTCCTCTAATACTGTTAATTCCTTTATGTTGACAGTTTCAATATGTGGTGTTTTTCCTTGGAATTTGTTTTCCAAAGACATTCACATATAATTTTAGGCACCAAAACAGCAAAACCAGATAGTGTAAAAATCTCAACATTTTAACTCTGAGCTTGGCACAAAGTGACTAATAAAGCCACCATCTTGTGCGGCAGGTGTGTGCTGACTTGTATACATGCAGCTAAATAGCATGTTTCACAGCATGAGTACTGCATATTTGCGCAAACAGGAACTAATTTACTGGCCACTGTGATGCACACATGTCCACTGTAGGCTAAGACCTACGTCACTTTTGTTATCTAGTTTCCATGTGTGTATGGGGATACTTTTGTACAGAGAATGATTAGAGTGGAGAGGTTGTCGTCATCATAACAAAGCAGGTTGGGGACGATTCTATACAGGATGTAACCTACCTGTAATAATACAGTGGTACCTCAGTTCTCAAACTCATTACAACTCGAATTTCTTAAAAGTCGATCCAACCAGTTTGAAAAAAAATTACCTAAAACTCGATCTGAATCTCGGAAGTCAAACCGTGAACACCGATCTAAGAACTTGTACGTGCCAGGAAATGAGTCACGCTGCACGTCTCTCGGCGGAATCATAGGGTAACGCATCATTCTCAGCCTCGCATTCACTGTGATAGCACCATGCATGTTTACACTAGCTGAATACATATATTTAGACAGTAAAAACACATTTAGACAATGATAGACAGTAACAGTAATATATAATAAAATACATTTAAAAATAAAGATTTCTTATTAATTATTTTAATATCAATAATTAAGCATTAATACGTTTAATTATAATAATATTGTTGTACAGAGCGGGATGGAACTGAGACAAAGGCGCAGATGTCAGGGTATCGGGGAATACGGGGTTTAATTACAGGTAAGGCAGACAAAACGCAGACGGACAATACAATGACCGGATATAATAAACCATTAATAAACCATTAATACATTTAATTATAATAATATTGTCGTGCTTAGCCGGTGTTCTGTCGATTTATGCTGCCTTGTCGAAAAATGCTACCGTAGTGCTAATCGATAACCATAACTCTTACCCTAACCCTAACCCCCTCAAATCCCCTAAAACCCTTACCTTAACCCTAACCCCTAAAACCTAACCCTAATCCCAAGATGGTGGAACTGCACATGCGCAGAAAGGCTCGATAGCACGTCTCAATAGGTAGGATTTTATTCCGGGACGGAACTGAGACAAAGGCGCAGACGTCAGGATATTGGGGAATACGGGGTTTAATTACAGGTAAGGCAGGCAAAACGCAGACAGACAATACAATGATCAGACTGGGGAAACAAACTGAAATGCGGACTAAACACACACGACTAATGACAACAACCAGAAACAGCTGATCACACGGGGATCCCAAACGAGGTTAACGAGGGGACGTGGCACGAGGAAGGAGCGGACATTCGGGGCAGGACACATTGTTTTTTTAACCTTACACATTGTTTGGATACATTTTTCTTACTTTACAAATTACTGTTTTGATAAATGAGCTTAGATGTGTTTAGTACAGTATATGCTCTTCTTGTTTTATCCTGTTCACTTTGTGTTTAAATGCTTAAAAAACACATATTTAGATGTATTTTTTTGGGACTGGGAACCAATTAATTGGTTTTCCATTATTTCTTATGGGGAAAATTTGATCAGAACTTGAACTTTTTAGAATTCGATCCGGAGTTCTGAACGGATTAAATTCGAGTTCTGAGGTACCACTGTAATAGTAATAAAATGTATTATTATTATTATTATAATTTGAAGCGCCTTTCAAAGTGCCCAAGGACACTACAGTAAAAGCAAAACATAAAATATAAAAGTAGTTAGACTATAAACAACAAATAGGTAGCATGTAGAGACAAAGACACATTGATTAAGAGACACACCAGCACCAGATTGACATGAACCAAAACAACATAAAATAAATAGAAAAGAAAATTGCAAAAAGTGAAGAGTAGTCTGAGTAGGTCAGAGTGAAGAAGTGAGTTTTGAGCATGGATTTGAAGATGGAAAGTGAAATTCCAAAAAAGGTGGGACGTTTTGCAAATTGTAAATAAAAACAGAATGCAATGATATGGAAATCTCATAAACCCATATTTTATTCATAACAAAATATAGAAAACACATCAGATGTTTAATCTGAGAAAATGTATCATTTTAAGGAAAAGATAAGGTAATTTTGAATGTCATGGCAGCAACACATCTCAAAAAAGTTGGGACAAGGCCATGTTTACCACTGGGTGGCATCCCCTCTTCTTTTAACAACAGTCTGTAAATGTCTGGGGACAGAGTTGCTCAGTTGCTCAAGTTCTGGGAGAGGAATGTTGTCCCATTCTTGTCAGATACAGGATTCTAGTTGCTCAACTGTCCTAGGTCTTCTGTGTCGTAATTTTCGTTTTATGATGCGCCAAATGTTCTCAATGAGTGAAAGATCTGGACCACTGGCAGGCTAGTTAAGTACCCGCACCCTTCTTCTACGAATCCATTATATTGTAATTGATGCAGTGTGTGGTTTGGCATTGTTATGTTGGAAAATGGAAGGTCTTCCCTGAAAGAGATGTCATCTGGATGGCAGCATATGTTTCTCTAGAACCTGGATATACCTTTCAGTATTGATGGTGCCTTTCCAGATATGCAAGCTGCCCTTGTCATATGTACTAATGCACCCCCATACATCAGAGATGCTGGCTTTTGAACTGAGCACCGATAATACGCTGGGTGGTCCTTCTCCTCTTTAGTCTGGATTCTTTGAATGATAGTTTTAACTGGCATCTTTGGATGGCACGGCAAATTGTGTTCACTGATAACATTTTCTGGAAATATTCCTGAGCCCATTTAGTAATTTCCATTGCAGAATCATGCCTATTTGTGAGGCAGTGCTGCCTAAGGGCCCGAAGATCATGGGCATCCAGAATACTTGTCCCTTACACACAGAGATTTCTCCAGATTCTCTGAATCTTTTGATTATGTTATGTACTGTAGATTATGATATTTTCGACCTCTTTGCAATTTTACACCGAGGAACTTTTTTCCTGAAATTGCTCCACTATTTGTCGATGCAATATTAGGGGGATTGGTGATCCTCTGTCCATCTTTACTTCTGAAAGACACTGCAACTCTAAGACGCTCTTTTTATACCCAGTCATGTTACTGACTTGTTGCCAATTTACCTAATTATTTGCAAATTGTTTCTCCAGCTGTTGGGTTTTTGCACCACTAACTTTTCCAGCCTCCTATTGCCCCTGTCCCAACTTTTTTGAGACATGTTGCTGTCAATGAGCCAATATTTTTCACTAAATAGCAAAATGTCTCACTTTAAACATTTTACATGTTTTATATGTTCTGTTGTGAATAAAATATAAGTTTATGAGATTTCTGTGTCATTGCATTCTGTTGTTATATACAATTTACCCTACGTCCCAACTTTTTTGTAATCGGGGTTGTACGTAGTGCAAGTGGGAGGTTGTTCCAGAGTTTAGGGCCAGCCACACTAAATGCCCTGTCACCCATGGAACGGAGATGAGCAGAGGGGGTGGATAGAAGGTGTGCATCAGTAGAGCGTAAGGTGCGGGTGGGTTTGTATAAGGTGAGAAGATCGGCGAGGTAGCTGAATACAGTTACAAGCATAACCCTCGACCAAATCGCAAAGGTGGTGGTGTTGCTGCAATTTTTCAATCCAGCCTAGGAGTGACTGAGAAATGTAGTCTTAGTTTCAGCACATTTGAAACTCTTGTTCTTAGTCTTGCTGGCTCATCTCTTTCTTGCTCTTCACCCCAAATCACCATTGTTATTGTTTATAGACCACCTGGGCTGTACAGTAATTATCTTAAGGAGTTTGCTGATTTTTTAACTAACCTGGTGGTCAGTACTGACAAAGCTGTTATTGTGGGTGATTTTAACATTCATATGGAGAAAGATAGTGATCCTTTAAAAATAGCGTTTACAGCTATTCTTGACTCTCTAGGTGTATGTCAGAATGTAGTCGGGCCTACTCATGCCTGTAACCATACCCTTGATTTGATTATTAGTCATGGCATCTTGGTGGAACATGTATCTATTATGCCTCAGAGTCCCCTGCTCTCTGATCATTACTTGTTAACGTTTGAAATCCAGTATAGCCTCCCGTTGACCACAGCTCCAAAGTACAGAATCAGACGTTCCATTGCCTCACTAACTACAACAACATTTATGAAACAACTTCCACAGTCCTTCAGCCTTACATCTGAAGCATCTTGTATAATTGAACTTGAACAGGCGACTGCAAACATGGATAAATCCCTTTGTAGCACACTAGATCTTGTAGCTCCACTTAAGAAGATAAAGCATAGAGATAAGAAACCTGCCCCCTGGTACACTGATCATACACGTGAACTCAAACAGGCATCACGCAAGCTAGAGCGCAAATGGCACTCAACTAAACTTTTGAGTTAACTTTTCAAATCTGCATGGAAAGAGAGCCTGTCTAAATACAGACAAGCACTAGTGACTGCTAGGTCTGTGTATCTCTCCAGATTAATAGACGGGAACAAAAACAATCCAAAATTCCTATTTGAATCCGTGGCTAGGTTAACACAGAATTCTCCATTAAACTCGCAAGTCCCACAATCTCTTAAGAGTAATGACTTTATTACATTCTTTAATGGTAAAATAACTAAGATTAGACAGACCATCCAGTACACGTCCTTAGCTACCTATGACTGCCAGACTCCTGCTAGTCTTATGCCTATCAATAATGAGACTTTTGAATCTTTCATTCCTATAAAACATCCAGAACTCCTGAGCTTAATTTCCTCCTGTAAATCCTCTACAAGCCTCATAGACCCAATTCCTACAAAATTTTTCAAGGAAATCGCACCACAGATTAGCAATACTCTGTTAAATGTGTTAAACTCTTCTCTTAAGCTTGGATATGTTCCTAAACCTTTTAAATTGGCTGTTATTAGACCCGTTCTAAAGAAACCAAATCTTGAACCTAGTGTTTTAGGAAACTATAGACCAATCTCAAATCTTCCTGTCATTTCAAAGATCATGGAAAAGGTTGTAGTTCATCAGTTGTCTTCTTTCCTACAAAAAAATAATACTAATGAATTATATCAGTCTGGCTTTAGACCAAACCATAGCACAGAAACTGCTCTAGTCAAAGTAATGAATGATTTACTTATGGCTTCTGACCGTGGCTTGATATCGCTGTTAGTATTACTAGATTTAACTGCAGCATTTGATACTGTGGACCATAATATCCTCTTGGACCGGTTAGAAGGTGTAGTTGGCATTACAGGGACAGCACTCTCTTGGTTCCGCTCATATTTAACTGATCGCTATCAGTATGCACATGTGAACAACGAATCATCGAACCAAAATGCGGCAGCCAGAGTTCTCACAAACACTAAAAAATTTGATCACATCACACCAGTCTTATCCTCCCTTCATTGGTTACCAGTTAAGTCTCGGATTGACTATAAAATACTGCTGTTAACCTATAAAGCACTGAATGGCCAAGTAAAGCAAGTAAAATCGTTTAGTGTTTTAGTGTACTCGGCACTTTGTTTTAACTATACGTTAATTAGATCAACTAAAAGTTTAAATACTCTATATTAATATACTGGGCTGGGAGTAAAGGACAGGGACATAGTGAGTTAGGTAATTATGGGGCCAGCTCAGTGTTGTGTTTGCAAGATGTTTGCCCTTCTGGATGCTTGCGTCCAGTCGGACTTCGTCTGCGAGCGATGTAGGTTAGTTGACTCACTCATGGTCCAGGTTCGTGACCTAGAGGGGCGACTGGCTCTCATCCAACATAACAATGAGTTAAAGGAGAGAGTTAATACGCCTTCTAGGAAGACTGTGTGTACGTCACAAGTGGGGAGGGGGGAGAATGATGAACAGGTAGGTCGAGAGAGCTGGGTGAACGTAGGTCGTAGACGTAGAAAAGGGCGTACACAATTCACAGAGGCGGCATCACCTGAAGTAACGGTGTCTAACCGCTTTCAGGTGCTTCCAGCTTTAGAGCCGGAAGAGACTGGGGAGGCAGGTGGGCCCTTGGGCACCAAGGAGCCACCTAACCCCAGTAGGAGGGAGGTTGTGGTAGTAGGGGATTCAATTATAAGAGGTGTAGATAGTTATGTGTGCACCCGTGATAGAGGGTCCCATACGGTGTCTTGCCTGCCTGGTGCCCAGGTAGGGGACCTTCCAGATCGAGTGGACAGGCTTTTGGCCCCAGCCGGGGTGGATCCAGTGGTCGTGGTGCATGTTGGCACCAATGACATAGGAAAGGGCAGGAGGGCTGTTCTGCAAGATAAATTTATAGAAGTCGCGGATAAGCTTAGAAGCAGAACATCCACGGTGGTATTCTCTGGAATACTTCCCGTGCCACGTGCAAGTCAGGCAAAGTTAGCTGAGATAAGGGGATTAAATGCGTGGCTAAAATGGTGGTGTAGGAAAGAGGGGTTCAGGTTTATGGGGCACTGGAAGACCTTCTGGAACAGGTGGGACCTGTTCAAGCCGGACGGGTTGCATCTGAACCATAGGGGAACCAGTGTATTGGGGAGACGTATGTGCAGAATAGTTGAGGAATGTTTAAACTAGGGACTGGGGGGCAGGGAGGTCAGTTAAGAATTTATGTGGGGAGAGACGGACAGCCCAAATAAATATTAAAAGTAGACACTGTAAAAGGCCTACCATTAGTGGTCTGTATTTGAATGCTAGGAGTATTAGAAACAAAATTACCTGGGATACAGTGGGACACAGTCTCTGGCTCTTCTGTAAATGAACTTGAGATGGTGGAATTAGTACAGGATTGTTTTTTTACTCAGTTTGTTAATACTCCTACCAGGGGAGAAGCCCTTCTTGATCTTGTTTTCTGTAATAACCAGGATAGGATTGGAAAATTAGAGATTTTAGACCCATTGTACGGTAGTGATCATAACATGGTTAAATTCGAGGTTAATTTTAGTGTCCGAAGAGCAAAGTCGAAATTAAAAGTATGCAATGTTAGGAAGGCTAACTTTAATGGTATGAGACGGAAATTAGAAACTGTAAACTGGAGTTAAATAGCAAAACAGTTGAAGAGGCATGGGAATTTTTCAAAAGCACATTGTTGCAAGTGCAAGAGGACTTCATACCTGTTTCCAGCAAAACTAAATCTAGGAAACGACAACCAAGGTGGTTTACTAAGGAAATTAAGAATAAAGTCAGGAGGAAAAGGGCTCTGTTCCACAATTGGAAAATAACTAATGATTTCAAAATTAAGCAGGAGTATCTAAGTCTACAGGCAGAGTTAAAAAATGACATTAGGCTATCCAAGAGGGATGTAGAAAGAAAAATTGCATTGGAGGCTAAGCATGACAGTAAAGGTTTCTTCCAATATTTTAACTCCAAGAGAGCACTAAAAGCTGAAATCACTAATTTGCAGGATAGTAAGGGACTTATAATTGATAATGAAATTGATATAGTAAATGAATTTAATGATTATTTTTCAAGGGTGTTCACAATGGAGAACACAAGTAACTTACCACCAATTAATACGAATACAGCATCGTCTATGACCAATATATGTATAACTGAGGTTGATGTGATACTAAGCCTAGCTAAACTCAAAATAAATAAATCGCAGGGGCCTGATGGCATCTTACCTATAGTTTTAAAAGAGATGAGGGATATTATTAGCCAACCTTTAACTTTAATATTCCAGAAATCGTTATCTGCGGGTGTGGTACCATCAGATTGGAAGCATGCTAATATAACACCCATATTCAAAAAAGGGGATAGAAGTAATCCAGCAAACTATAGGCCAATCAGTTTAACTAGCATTACTGGAAAAATAATGGAAGCTATAATTCAAGTGAAAATGGTAGATTACCTAGATGCAAATAACATTATAAAGGATAGCCAACATGGATTTAGGAGAGGTAGATCCTGCTTAACGAATCTACTTGAGTTCTTTGAGGAAGCTACAAGTGAAATTGATCACAAAAAGGCCTATGATGTGATTTACTTAGATTTCCAGAAGGCCTTTGAAAAAGCTTAAAGCTGCAGGGATTTTAGGAACTGTGGCAGTTTGGATCAAAAACTGGCTAACTGACAGGAAGCAGCGAGTAGTTATTAGAGGCACAATGTCACAGTGGGCCTCTGTTCATAGTGGGGTACCACAGGGTTCAATTTTAGGACCACTATTGTTCCTAATTTACATTAATGATATTGACACAAATACATACAGTAAACTGGTTAAATTTGCAGATGACACCAAGGTGGGCGGTGTAAGCAGATACTGATCTAGCAGCAGAGAGGCTTCAAAGGGATCTGGATTTAATTAGCGAATGGACTGATACTTGGCAGATGAAATTTAACACAGATAAATGTAAGGTAATCCATGCAGGGAGCAGAAATATAAAGTACAGATATTTTATGGGTTCCACTGAAATAAAGGTAGCTGATTACGAGAAAGATCTCGGTATGTATGTTGATGCTTCCATGTCCCACTCTCGCCAGTGTGGGGAAGCAATAAAAAAGGCCAATAGAATGTTGGGTTATATCTCTAGGTTTGTGGAGTTTAAGTCAAGGGAGGTGATGTTACACTTATATAATTCCTTGGTAAGACCCCACCTAGAATACTGTGTGCAGGTTTGGTCACCATACCTCAAGAAGGACATTGCTGCCTTAGAAAAGGTGCAACGAAGAGCTACGAGAATGATTCCTGGTCTTAGAGGAATGTCTTATGAGGAGAGGTTAGCGGAACTGAATCTGTTTAGCCTTGAGCAAAGGAGACTAAGGGGGGATATGATTCAGGTCTATAAGATTCTAACGGGTCTGGATGCTGTTCAGCCAAATTACTATTTCAATATTAGTCTAAATACTAGAACTCGTGTGCCATAAGTGGAAATTAGCGGGAGAACATTTTAAAACAAATTTGAGGAAGCACTTCTTTACACAGCATGTAGTTAGAGTATGGAATAGTCTTCCTGCTAGTGTAGTGGAAGCTAAAACCACGGTTCCTTTAAATCAGAGCTAGATAAGATTTTAACAACTCTGAGCTATTAGTTAAGTTCTCCCCAAACGAGCTTGATGGGCCGAATGGCCTCCTCTCGTTTGTAAATTTCTTATGTTCTTATGTTCTTAACTTTAAGTTTCTTAAATTCGATTAGCGGAGCACCTGACATAATACTGTTTTGTTATACTACGGTTTGGTATACCTCAGTGTAATATGCACTGAAGTCACCATGAAGAAGAGCAGCCACAACATCTTTTAAAAGAGGAGATCTTCTGGATAAACAACGTAAAAAGACGTTGGCGGTGTGGTGGTAGTTTTTGCAGTTCAAAGTCTGACTCATTTATTAAACATAAGGATATGCCATTTTTATACTAATAATGGCTTATGGACGTCATACGTTCTGCCAGGTCACGTGGGGGTGGGGTACAATCATTCAGTCTCTGCTTCAACTGGTCCCAGACGTGCTCTATGGGGTTCAGGTCAGGGGACATTGATGGCCATACCATATGAGGCACTCCAACTTCCTGAAGTTGAGCTGTGACAATTCTGCCACGATGTGGTGGAGCATTATCATCCATGAACAGAAAGTTGGGGGTGTGGTTGCGGAATTGGGGGATGATGATGGGTTCTATGATGTCTCTGAGGTAAGAACGTGCAGTGACTGAGCCATGTACAATAACCAAATCTGTTTTGCGCTGACTGGTGATGCCTGCCCAGACTGTTGCACCTCCTCCACCAAAGCAAACCCTGGGGACCATGCTGACCTCATGCTGACTTACTGACAATACCAGCTTTTTATACCAACAGACTGTTGAAATTGATGCCACATTGAAAAAGGTTGTCTTTTGGTATTGGCCCCAATAAGGCACACCTGTACACAATGAGACCATTACATGGAAAACAAAAATGAGATGTGTCTATCACCCCAATACAATTGCCTCCCTATCCCAAAAATGTCTGAAGTGAAACAAACACCATACGTATGACATCCACTAAGTCTCTCACAATATCCCTAACTTATTGTGAGTAGTGTATATTGTGAGTTTCCCATTTGTGTACGTGTTTTAACTTCATCTAATTAAAAAATATATAATATACGTGCTAGCAGGACCTGATTCGGAATTAATAGCCTATCAGAGTGACACTGACGCCATTTCTCCGCCTTTTACCTCTATTGAGCCAGGGTGATATAATGTGTTGATATTAGCAGAGCCTCTGAAATTAGCTAGTAGCCACTTGGCAGTGAAATTAGGAAATGTAAGTTTTCTAAAAGTTGGCTTGATAACCCGTCATTTAAAGACTGGCTTAAGCCGGTCATGGGGAATGATCGGAAATCATTCTGCAGTATATGCAAAAAAAAAAAAAAACCTCAAAATCTAACCTGGAACGGCGTTAACACGATCCACCAGTCATCAGCAGCGGATTCGCGTGCGGAGGGAGCAGTTCCCTATTTTGTTTTTTGGTTATGCTACACGGACCGGGGCAAATGCAAGCATAAGGTCAGCTACAAACACAAACATTGCCATCACACCACCTCAGCGGCAAACTAGTGCGTCTAGCACCACAACGGCTGCAGCAGACAGACAGCAGACCTTACTGTCACCAACGTCGGCTCTCAGAGCTGAAGTTCTCTGGTGCCTGAACACCGCAGCTAGCCATCATTCGCACAATTCGAATGAGGGTATTGGGGAACTATTTGGAAGCATCTTAACTGACTCAGATATAGCTAAAAGTTTCACATGTGGCAAGGATAAGACTGCATACATGATTCGGTTCGGCATTGCGCCACATTTTAAGGAATTACTTATAAACAATACAGGTATTGTATCTACAGGTAAAATTGTTAAACTTCTCTTTATTTTGGGACGTGTTCAAACTTCTATCTCACGTTGCATCAACCAATAAATACCAATGGTTACCACCCGTTACCTTTCCATGGACTCTCTGGACAGTTTTTTTATCTACAGTACGTTACATGTTATTGTTACAAGCTACCTTGTGATGAAATAATTCACTACTTTAGTCTGTGTGTATGAGAATGTGTCTGTCTTAGTATTTTAATTTTATTAAACATTAATTTTATTAAGTGTCATTTGTTTTAAGAAGTGTCAAGTTGACTTTATTAGGTGGGGTTAAGGGTTAGGGTTAGGATTAGGGGTGTAACGCTATATCGCAGTACGATATTTCGCGATTCTAAAATGTTACGATATGTATCGTAGAGTGTTGCCGATACATTTACGATATGACGGCAGTTTAATCCTATTGGTTGAGCTGCCGACGTGACCTACTCTGCAACAGCGTCGCGTGTGCTTTCATCGCAGTAACAGAAATCACTTGAACATTAGTAGGGCAACATGAGTTCGGCTGAAAGGGAAATTGAAAATGCCCCGTCTTCTTATAAGTCCATCGTCTGGCAGCATTTTGGTTTTCCAGTCACGCGACAGGACGACGGTAAAAAAATTACAGACAAAACAGAAACTGTTTGTAAACACTGTAAAACAAGGCTGCCATACACAGCGTCAAACACTTCGAATATGATGTGCCGTTTAAAACGGCATCACAACAACAAACTCCTGCGACAAAAAGGGTGAATGAAGGCCAAACATCTATACAACAGAGTTTTGCTGCAACATGGTTTCAGTCAAGTGCGAAAGCTCAAGAAATAACCATGTGCATTGCAGTTTTTATTGCAAAAGACATGAGACCATTTTCTGTGGTCAACAATGTTGGATTTCATTAATTGGTTAGGGTACTGGAGCCCAGGTACCATATTCCGTCACGCCGCACTTCAGTCAAGAGGTAGTTCCAGCCCTGTACCGTGAAGCTAAGGCAAAGGTGGTCGACGGTCTGAAAAAAGCAGAGAATGTGGCAATTACAACTGACGGGTGGACTTCGCGGGCTTATCAGAGCTATATTACAATCACGGCACATGTTATTACCACGGAGTGGGAAATTAAAAGTTTCGTGCTTCAGACTCGCCCGCTTTTTGAGTCGCACACTGGGTCTAACATAGCCGAAGTTTTAAAAGCGGCTGTACAAGAGTGGGAGCTTGATAGGGCTCCTTATAGTACTGCAGTTGTTACTGACAAGGCATGCAACATGGAGGTGGCAGTGAGAGAAGCCGGGTTGTCACCGCATATTAAGTGTTTCGCGCACACATTGAATCTTGCGTCGCAAGCAGGCTTAAATGTGCCTCACGTCAGTCGATTGCTTGGTCGCGTAAGAAAAGTCGTGACTTTCTTTCACCGCAGAGCCACAGCCACAATTGTGCTCACGGAAAAGCAAAAGATGCTTGAAATCGCATCACATAAGCTTATCATCGATGTGGCAACGAGATGGAACAGCTCCATGGATATGCTGGAACGCTATCTTGAGCAACAAGCGGCTATAACGGCTTCTCTTTTGAGCACAGAGGTGCGCAAAAATGCCCGTCAACTTGATACTCTGGATAGCAATGACATCACTGATGCAGAAGAAATAGTAAATCTACTTAAACCTCTAAAAAAAAGCCACCACTGTCCTCTCTGATGAAATGAGCGCCACCCTGTCACTCATTATGCCCTTGAAAGCCATGATCGAGCAGAGTATGACACAGGATGAGAAAGACCCTACAATTATAGCCAACATGAAAGCAGCCATCCTGCAGAACCTCTCAGGCAGATACACAGAAGTACAGGATTATCTGCTAGAAAGTACTGCACTGGACCCCAGATTTCGATCGTTGCCCCACCTACTCCCTGAACATCGCGAAGAGGTTTTCCACCGGTTGATGGACATATCAAACCAGTTACAGCAGGTATGTTTGTCTGCATTATTTAAGAATCTGTATACAGTATTTGTATTTGCATGTTTATGTACTTTGTGATATTTGTGTGTGTGTGTAACTGCAACTGTACTAAACCTCCCCAGTCCTTAATAGTTTGTTTTAATATTTTTTTTAAGGCTGGCACTGTGGAGCAAACAGAAAAGAAGGAGGGAGGTGCCAGTGATGAAGATCCCACTGATGCAGCAGAGAAAAGAGAGACAACACAGAGAGCTGAGCAAGAACAGCCACCACCTTGCAAAAAGACAGCACTGGAAGATCTCCTTGGTGCAACTTTTGCTAAACCAACAATCAGTCAGGCCAAACGTAGGATAGAAGTAGAGATTGACATGTACAAAAAGGACACTTCTATTCCCCTCACTAGCTGTCCACTGAAATGGTGGAAAGAAAATGCACCCACTTCTTTCCTCACTTTCCAAGGCTTACCTAACAGTTCCAGCAACGTCTGTTCCTAGTGAACGTGTTTTTTCTACGGCAGGGGATATTGTGAGTGCTCAAAGATCCCAGCTTTTGCCTGCAAATCTAGATATGCTGGTAACCTGTAAGTAACCTAAACAAACACCAGTGTTTATGTTGAACAGAAAACCATTTAATTTATATATATTTTTTTTTTTTTTTTTTTTACTGCTTTAAGAAGTTCTGTCAGAGGTATCTTTCATTTTAAGTACATGTTAAATTTAACAATTTCTTTCAGTGACAGAAAGACATATTCAGTTGTTATTTTGAATACAGGTTTTTTTAATTAAACATTAAAATGTGTATTGTATGTACAACAAAGTTATTGAAATTTGTTAATGTTTTTGAAATAAATCTGTTATTTGAATTTGTTTCATTTTTAACCCTTCCGCATCCTTTTGACTGTTAAATCACTATGAAAGCATTTACTTTTCCTGCCATTCATTTCTTTAGGTTAAAATAACAATGTGTATCGACTAGGAATATATGGTTTCTTATTTAATAAGGTGTAATCCTTCTGGAGCCAGAAGAACTTTGAGCCAAGTCAAAATGAAACACAAAAACATTCTGCAAAAAGGTAATTGATTACACGATCACTTAACTATTTATTAAACACGATTTAGTATATTCTTTCTGTCATGTAGCTAATAGAAAAAAGGCTGAAGCCCGTCTAACTGGCGGGGGCCCACCACCACCTCCCCTCACCCCATCTGAGGGCAACCAGTGGTAACCAGCATTGTACTGTCCTGTAATGATTACCTATAGTTAGTGGAAAAAAGTAATGAGTTTGATGATTTTAACAAGGCAAAAAATTAAGGATACAAAATCAAGTTACCTGCACATTGATACTATGAATAGATTTCCTATTAACATAGTCTCCCTCATTTATTGAAGGAGCTTTAATAGGAATGTAGGTGCCATCAATGCACCCAATTATGAATGAATGAATGAATGCCTTTTATTGTCACTATACATGTATTACATGTATTCCAAATTACATTTGGAAACCCTGAAATAGAAAGTCATATATGGAAGTATCAGGTGTGTGTGTGTGTGCAGGATGAATACATGTAGGCTATAGATATAAATAGTATGACTACATATTAAATATGCATCATAGATTTTACTACAAAGGACAAACCTACCACTCTGTGGAATTCCTCTTTAATAACACGCAGAGCTTTATGGACAGGGAACTGTACAAACGTGTGTAAGAAGCGTTAAGTACCAGACATACTGTGCGAACGGCTCTACACACAGTTGCCTTTCCTACATGCTCTGCGTCGTCCATATTGTACAAAAAATGCCCTGACGCAAAAAACGAAGTGCTATGCACAGAATGTTTTCTGTGCTAAGTGCAGACCCGCGGTTTGGGTTTGTGACATTTGCAATATGCGGTTTCAAGACATGTTAAGTAAATGAACGATTCTTTTGAAAACTGATAACGCTTTTTCAAATAATCATTAGGAAATGAAAAGACATCAATACGCGGTCTTATAACTCTCTCCCGGCGAAAAAAACCTTGTATAATTTATGCCTCCACGTCCACAGGATCGTCATCAAAAGGGCACGCCATGCTCAGTAACCTTCTGCAACAAACTGACCCTGGAACATAACCTGCTCAGTAGCAGGTTATCTTCAGAGAGTAAGCTGCTATGGTTACGTACATACCCAGAAAGTTAACCTCCGTTTTTGGAACCGAAAGTTGAGGTTATCCACTAACTTACCCTTAAACTTACCCGGGTATGTCACATAACCTGCTTTCTGGAGTACCCCCCAGGGAGCAGCGGCAGCCAGACACGCCAGCGTTCACTCACAACCGGAAGGGGCAACAATGGACTAAGACAGCAGGGACACTCGTGCTGTGTGTATGGTCCATAAGTACTCTCGCTTTCAATTGGCCCCTTGGTGACAATAAAACAAGCTGTTGATTCATTCTTCAAAAGACCCTGCTGTGTAGGGCCATAGCACCAAAATTTGGGTCCCAGACACAGTAGTGTGCTCTTGCCCCATCCCCACTTCTCCCAAAAATCCCTCCCAAGATAATAAGGGTATAGAAAAATATAAAATGTATCTTCTATGTTATATTTAATGATTAGGTTGGGAAGTATGTATGTAAGGCTTAAACAGCTGATAATCATGAAGATAAATGTGCTTTTTCAAATTGTATATCTTGTTGTATGAGGATTCTCATTGTCTCCTTTTGAAACAATATAATTAATAATTCAAAAGAGGAAAAACAAAAAAACATATAGTAATAGTTAATAAGTAACGGCTAATAATAAGGTAAGCATGCTTCATACAGTGGTAAAATTAGTATTTTGCACTTTCTATCTGTTCAAATTTTTCTTGTTTGCAAGCTAATTTTACTTATTGTTATGTATTTACTGTTTGGCAATTTAGGCTGTTATCTGAAAGAAACTTGCCAGCAGCAAGCCCACTTTTACCTTCCTCTCAGATTGTATTGGTATCAGCAGATACTCAAAATTTATATATTAGGATTGGACCCACAAAAAAGATATCGTGCCCCCTCTACAATTAATACGCTACCAGTAGTGTGTGTGATAATCTGGTTTACTATGAATCTTTACATATTGTTTCCCAATTTTTTGGTACACAGAATGCAGTACGGAAGTTGAAGCCAATCAATGAGGTGTCCTTTTGCATATCCAGTCGGACTGACACAGGAGTCCATGCACTTTGTAACTCTGCACATTTGGACATTCAGCGAAAGCCTGGCAAGCCCCCACTCACAGGGCAGGTCCTAACAAGAGCACTTAATTTTTACCTTAAGCCTGAACCTATTAGGTGAGTAAATGCATTTAGAGATTCACTAGAGATCCTAAGAAGTCTGTCATATTTTATATACAGTATATTATCTGAATTATTAACTGAATGTTGGTTAAAATGTATACATTGGGAAAATAATAAAATGTCCCATTAGGCATAACTATAGCACTTACTCTTAAATATTGCTGAGTGAAAATGAAATAAATACACATACCTACGTTTCCCTGAGGGAGATCCGGCTCGCAGGATTCACATTGCTGAGGACCTGAGCGTCTGGACTATTGTAATGCATTATGAAGGCATCTATAGTGCATTATAAGTGAGAGCTTCATAGAGAATTCATAATGCATAATAAACATGGTCATAATGTGTTATGCCTTTTATAAATATAACCGCATTTATACTTTATGAATGCATCATGAAGATTGCTTTTAAGTAAAATGGAATCAACCTCCATCCCTTAGATCTTTAACTGATTTGCAAAATGTGCAAAATCTATTTTTTTTTTACTTGTCCTAGACTGTTCATCCAGTTCACAAAAAAATTGATCTGTAACATCTTGAGACCATGTAGACAAAAATTTGTCCGTAGGATTTGGATCAGGGTAATTGTTCAGATGCTACAGACCAGTTCGTTTCAATTTTCACCAAACCTGCTACGTCTAGTAGATATGACATTCTGAGATGTCTGTCCAAATTTCATAAAAATCACCCAATAGGGGGAGCTATAACTCAATATACCTTACAACTTGGAAACTGTTGCACATAGAGAGATTACATTTTGTGTGGGTGTTCATGGTCAGATGTCCCAAATAAATCATATAATGAAAGTTTATCTACTTATCAAACATGGCTGACAACAGGCATTCAAATTTCAGCATGCTATAATTACTCTTGTTGATTTTAATTACCCTTAATTAATTTGGAGAAATTTGGTGTAATGGTGCAATTTTCCTTCTGCTACTCAGGCCAGAAAAAAGTAGTCCATAGGCCCTTATACAATAATGTAGATGTTCTAAACCAGGGGTCTCCAACTCCGGTCCTGGAGAGCTACTATCCAGTAGGTTTTCTGTCCCACTTGGCTTCTGATGAGCCACACCTGTTCCTGGTATTTACCTGAGAACAGGTGTGGCTCATCAGAAGCCGGGTAGGATAGAAAACCTACTGGACGGTAGCTCTCCAGGACCGGAGTTGGAGACCCCTGTTCTAAATCATACATACACACAGTGCTTCCATACTTAATACACAATTATTTACAGACATTTTAATGGAAAATTTGATGTTAAATGTAGCAAAAATGTAGGGCAACTTGAAATTAAATTCAAAATAGTAATGAAGACAGATCAACAACAATAGAAATTAAAACTACTGAAACTATTAAAACATTAAAGCTAACATCAAATAGACCCAAATGTTAAGGACTAAATGTGAGTTTTAAATCATAATTTAAAAGTGCAGGGAGACTGGCGAACATGGAGTGGCAAGCTATTCCACAATCTGGGGCCAGCAACAGAAGACACATATCGCTCTTGCTTTTTATATTGGTCCATGGATTGACAAAAGCATTTGGTTAGTGGATCTAATGACTGAGGAGTGGAATTACAGTGAAGGAGACTGGAAAGGTATGATGGTGCCAGACCCTTTGGGCTTAGCAATAAAAAATAAAACCTTAAAATCAATCATAAATTTCATGAGAAGCCAATGCAGAGATGCCAGTACAGAGGTATTGTGGTCCCTCTTCTTGGTATTGGTGAGAAGTCTTGTAGCAGCATTTTGCACAATCTGGAGGCAGTACTGGGAGGTTTGAGGAATGGCTATAATGAGGGAATTGCAATAGGCCAACTGGGAGGAAATTAAGACTTGAATAACTCAAAATCCTTATATGAAAGAAGAGGCTTGAGTGTAGCAATAAGTCTGAGCTGAAAAAAATGCTATGCTTGACAGTGGCAGTAATTTGCTTGTTAAGGGAAGAGTCAAAAATAACCACCAGATTCTTCACATTGGGTTGTATACTACATAGTTCAGTCATTCATTGTCAAATGCAATTCATTTTTGCAAATGCTTAGGTGATGGCTGGCTACTTTTATCTTATCAAAGAAGGAAAGCAGAAGCACTTTAAGTTAAGGAAAAACAAATTTTATACCAATAAAAAATTGCTGATTTATTATTTAATAAAGGACATTTCATCGTCATAATTTTTCTTCATTTTTTGAAATCATGATAAATATCGTACTATGAACTTATTGCGATATCACACCGTGAGTTGTTGGTATCATTACATCCCTACAAAGCAAGCCTACATATTATTTAAGAAATTTCTGACAGGTTGCCTTGATTGTAGCTGGTAGCTTTTAATTCAATTCAGTTCAATTTATTTTTATATAGCGCCTCCCAACAGAGTCACCATCATACAGAATAATTCAAAAATTGAAAAGGGGAAGTCAAAGAAATTAAAGAAAGAAAGAAAGATGACAACAGAGGAGAGAAACCAAAAACTCCCAAGTAGGGAGAAAAAAAACCTCTGGGGGTCCATGGTCAATTGGCTGCTCAACCCCCCTGGGCACACTAACGTTATAAAAAAAAAAAAAAAGTGTGGGCTTGATTACTAAAAGCAAGTGTGAACTATAGTCAAGTTCAAAGCCGTAGTCCATCAATGAGTCAGTTCTTCATGCCGGCCTGTGTAGGGTGTCAAATCGCTGGCCGTCCCCACAATGTTACAGTTTGTAAGTCAGATCCACAGTGACACCTTTCCGTGGGACTGAAGCAGAAATCCAGCTCAATTGGTGCCCACCGCAGGCACCATTTGGACATGTGGAAAAGCAGAGAAAATTACACATTGTTAGCCCTACTTGAGTGATGCTTATTACCTTTATTTTCCTTTTTCCCTAGCATTATAAGAGCAATCCAAGTGCCAGATACATTCCACGCACGACATTCTGCCATTTCAAGAACATATGTTTATCGCTTAGCCACAAAAGTCAGTCATCATACTCAATTGCCCATGACAGACAAGAACCTCTGCTGGTCCTTATCAGACATGTGAGTGACACTTGCCTCCTCAAAACACTATTAAGAGAAATTGTTATTCTTTTTTTTTTTTTTTGCTTCATCTCTTAACAAGGTGTGTAACAATTTCACAATGCAGTGTTCCTACACAGTATGGACAAATATGGAATTTCATGGGAAAATGAAAGAAAGTTTGTATACATTTTGGTATTTCCAGACTTCTGCAACAAATTGGCCTACTGTGTAAACCCTCTGAAATAGCATATTAATGTTCTTGATGAATTCACCAATGTGAGCTGGTTGGCAGCTCCAGAATGTGCATAGAGCATGCATTGAAGAGAAACATCCCCTATATGGAGTGTGTCCAAATTATGCTGTTCTGGATGAATGAGCAAAAATTCCCATAGACACATTCCAAAATCTTGCGGAAAGCCTTTCCAGAATAGAGGGAGCTGTTATAGCTGCAAAGGGGGAACCAACTTCATATTGATGCCTATTGATTTAGAATGGCATGCCATAAAAATTCCTGTGGGTGTAATGTACAGGTGTCCCAATACTTATGTACATATAGTGCAAGTCTGTAGGGTGCTTGCTTGATGAAACCCCAGCAAAAAATATTGATGTAGGTTATCTTGCAATTTACAACATTCATAATAGGGAAAGTGCTTGGCTGACTGGCCAATCCAAAATTTTGACTGATTAGATAAAGATCTCAAATGTGAACAGAAAGCAAAATGCATGGGGGGGTAGAAGCATTGCTGTCCCAACCAATGGCAGATCGTGGGCAAGGTGAGAAACTGCCAAGGGCGGCATCCTCCTATACCCTGACCACTGATTTTGTTGCTGCCAACCCCAACCCGCCCACCCTTAGTCTCCAACCCCCTGGAAAACTAGTCTGGAAAACTATGGAATTTTAAAATGGAAAGTGTGTAGGAACCCTGGCAATGTGCTCACCTGACAATTGATTATAGAAGTCCAGTTATAAGCATGAACATTGAGTTTTGGTGCTGTTTTAATACCCTGTCTTTATACTCATTGTTTAATCCATAGTTAGGACACAGTGGTTCTTAGTAGGGAAAACAACCGATAAAAATAATTTTATTCCTTATGCCCACTGATAGTGAAACTTGTATTCTGTAATCTCAATCTTATAGACGTAGCTGTTTATGTGTTTGATTTTCCTTCAGGGAACTGGATGTCAAAGCTATGAAGGATGCCAGTACCTTGCTGCTTGGTACTCATGACTTTAGTTCCTTTCGTGCACTCAGCTCTGATGCCTCCTTCAAGAATCCTGTAAAAACACTGCTTTGTGCACAAATTGAACTGAGCCCAGGGTCCTTCTCTCAGAAGCACTTCCACAGGTATGCTACTGGATTTCATTTTTACATGTATACGATGGACACAGCATTTTAGTCGTATACTAATTACTGTACTTTCTATTAGCATCCTAGTTTCTGCATTCCAAAATAGTAGAATCTTAGTTTGCATTAAATATACTAATTTACAATTGCAGGAGCCATCATGCTAGAGGTGAAAATTATTTTTATTGTTTTTATTATATAATTTTTATTGTATTGCCCAGACTGGGGGGGTGGGGGGGACTGGTGTGCTGTCACATGCACTTTTCTTGTTAGTGTTATTTTTTTTTAAAAAAGGATCTGACAAATATTCTTAAAACTTTGCGGTAGGGCTGGGTGATGCATGGAATTTTTATCTTATATCCAATATACACTCACCTAAAGGATTATTAGGAACACCATACTAATACGGTGTTTGACCCCCTTTCGCCTTCAGAACTGCCTTAATTCTACGTGGCATTGATTCAACAAGGTGCCGAAAGCATTCTTTAGAAACGTTGGCCCATATTGATAGGATAGCATCTTGCAGTTGATGGAAATTTGTGGGATGCACATCCAGGGCACGAAGCTCCCGTTCCACCACATCCCAAAGATGCTCTATTGGGTTGAGATCTGGTGACTGTGGGGGCCATTGTAGTACAGTGAACTCATTGTCATGTTCAAGAAACCAATTTGAAATGATTCGAGCTTTGTGACATGGTGCATTATCCTGCTGGAAGTAGCCATCAGAGGATGGGTACATGGTGGTCATAAAGGGATGGACATGGTCAGAAACAATGCTCAGGTAGGCCGTGGCATTTAAACGATGCCCAATTGGCCCTAAGGGGCCTAAGGTGTGCCAAGAAAACATCCCCCACACCATTACACCACCACCACCAGCCTGCACAGTGGTAACAAGGCATGATGGATCCATGTTCTCATTCTGTTTACGCCAAATTCTGACTCTACCATTTGAATGTCTCAACAGAAATCGAGACTCATCAGACCAGGCAACATTTTTCCAGTCTTCAGCTGTCTAATTTTGGTGAGCTCGTGCAAATTGTAGCCTCTTTTTCCTATTTGTAGTGGAGATGAGTGGTACCCGGTGGGGTTTTCTGCTGTTGTAGCCCATCCGCCTCAAGGTTGTGCGTGTTGTGGCTTCACAAATGCTTTGCTGCATACCTCGGTTGTAACGAGTGGTTATTTCAGTCAAAGTTGCTCTTCTATCAGCTTGAATCAGTCGGCCCATTCTCCTCTGACCTCTAGCATCAACAAGGCATTTTCGCCCACAGGACTGCCGCATACTGGATGTTTTTCCCTTTGCACACCATTCTTTGTAAACCCTAGAAATGGTTGTGCGTGAAAATCCCAGTAACTGAGCAGATTGTGAAATACTCAGACCGGCCCGTCTGGCACCAACAACCATGCCACACTCAAAATTGCTTAAATCACCTTTCTTTCCCATTCTGACATTCAGTTTGGAGTTCAGGAGATTGTCTTGACCAGGACCACACCCCTAAATGCATTGAAGCAACTGCCATGTGATTGGTTGATTAGATAATTGCATTAATGAGAAATTGAACAGGTGTTCCTAATAATCCTTTAGGTGAGTGTATATTTTTAAAAGACAAGATTTTAGAGAAGATAAATTAATGATTTCATTTGTTTTTACTTTTCCTTTTTTTAAGTAAACATAAGTCAGATGAAAAATAATGTTTGACAATATAGTTAACAAAAAATATCCAATAAGTTTTAATGGTTTTCCAATGTGAGACAAAAAAAATGATCATATCAGTGGGACTGTACTATGTCAGCAGCTGGTGCTTGGAGTCTTTTTGTATGTCAGCCATTGGCTCTTTATTGTGTTTCTCATGTTCTTTAGTATAGGCTTTATCCTAAATAGACAGTGGTTATGATATAATTGAGAGCAGAGCCTTTAGCCACAATTTTATGCCAGATAAGGGTCAGGTATGGGACAAAGCATTACCAATGCTCGAACAGACTCAGGTGACATCTTGCAGATTTACATATACAACATAGTGAAATGAAAACCTGGTACACTCATGCAGTATATAGACTAAGACCAGGGGTCACCTTTTTGAAACTGGGAGCTACTTCATGGGTACTGAGCCCTATGAAGGGCTACCAGTTTGATACATTCTTCTTAAATCATGTATAATAAACATGTTTTAAATGCTTTCTTTTAGATATTGCCATTTTCAAATCTATATAAATGCAAATGTGATTAAAGAAGAATATCAACAGGATAAAATTACATTTTAGATGCTGCTCAATGGTGAGTTGTGCTATTTTTAGAACAGTCACCGGGGGCAACTCATGTGGTCCTCGGGGGAGCACTGGTGCCCATGGGCACCATGATGGTGACCCCTCCTATAGACTGTAGTCAGAATGATCTTCCATGTTAAGACTAGTTCTGGTTCAAATTTTTTTGAGAATATTTATTTGACATCAGGCCAGAATTTTACGCCAGGTGAGGGCTAGGTACGACACAAAGCATGTTACCAATACTGAAATATATGACTGTCAGCCAAAGTCATCTGACACGCAAAATGCCAACTGTCAGCCAGAATCGTTTGCTGTGCTCAGAACGGTTCTAGCCCACTCGAAAAATGCCGACAGTCAGCCAGAATCGCTCGCCGCACTCAGAACGGTTTTGGCCCAGATGAAAAATGCTGACAGTCAGCCAGAATCACTTGCCGTGCTAGGCCCACAATCGACCCGCAATCTTTTGCCGTTGCTGACAGTGAACCGAATGTGCCACAACTCAGCGAGAATCGGCCCACATGTGCTTGCTAACTGGGCAGCAGTGCCGGCTTGACACCAGATCTGGACCAGACCTGCCTTCTATGTGCCTGGGCCACATAGACCAAACCACAATCGGGCCACATCTGGCATGCCATAATGTAAACAGTGCCATCATTGCCAGACCTGGCCCATATCTGGTTGACATACCACTTGCCATGCCAGAACTCAGCCAGCAGTGCCGGCTTTACGCCAGATCCGGGCCAGACCTGTCTGCTATGTGGGCCCCTTTCTGATTGTTTGCGGCATCTGGAATAAGGGATTGACCGGAGAAGAAAAGGTGAGCGCTACCATTAGTCCTGTGTCCTGCCAACAGTAAAGCATCCTGAGACCATGTGTGGAGTTGCTTGTCAGCCATGGGAATGGGCTCACTCACAATTTTGCCTAAGACCATCAATGAATAAAGAATGGTACCAAAATGCTCCTCTGAGAACAACTTCTCCCAACCATCCACTGTGCCATAAGGCAAAAGTGATAACTAAGTGGCTCGGGGAACAAAACATCAACATTTTCGGTCCATGGCCAGGAAACTCCCCAGACCTTAATCCTGTTGAGAACTTGTGGTCAATCCTCAACAGGCGGGTGGACAAACAAATTCTGACAAACTCCAAGTATTGATTATGCAAGAATGGGCTGCTGTCAGTCAGGACTTGGCCCAGGAGTTGGTTGACAGCATGCCAGGGCGAATTGCAGAGGTCTGGAAAAAGAAGGGCCAATACTGCAAATATTGCCTCTTTGCATAAACTTAATGTAATTGTCAATAAAATCCTTTGACACTTATGAAATGTTTGTAATTATACTTCAGTATACCATAGAAACATGACAAAAAGATCTACAAACACTGAAGCAGCAAACTTTGAAAATCAATATTTGTGTCATTCTCAAAACTTTCAGCCATGACTGTACAACCTTTTGCCAGGGACTGTCTACAAAAGCTCAAAAATCTTGGCTAGAAACATTTCTAATGATTTTTTTAAAAATTTCACAGCACCTCTGAAAATACAACAACAAAAAAATTATTTTTGTATAGCGCAATATCACAACATTACATCGTCTCAAAGCGCTTTACAGCATCCCCACCCAAAGCCCCCAGTGAGTAAGCCATAGGCGACAGTGGCAAGGAAAAACTCCCTAGAAGGAAGAAACCTTGGGAGGGACCAGACTCAAAGGGGGAACCCATCCTCCAGGGACCAGCAGGGAGAGTCAGATACAGTAAATTTTGAGACACAAAAGGGGAGCAGGGGGGAGATGGCAAGCCGGTGCCAACGCTCCATCCAATCGGCAGGCAGCGGGTCATATTTGGAAGATGACACAGGCAGAACGGCAAACTGGATGCACAGACATCATTGGTAGAGGCGACGTCACATGCAGCAGGGTGTGCTGGACATCTTGATAGAGTGAGAATAGGCTTTTGAAAAGTGTATGTTTAAAGTTGATTTAAATAAAAAATAGAAAAATGACAAAAAGTTTCAGATTATTGATTCTGGATTTGTGTTGGATAAAAGCATTTGTAGCAATTTAGGATAAATGTTTTTTAGATGAAATATTTAAAAATGTCAAGGCATGTCAGACTACCTCATAAGTGACTGAGAGGCCTCGGACTCCAGAGGGTTAAACGGTGTTCTATTTCAAGAATAAGCAAATACAAACATACACAGAATTCATTCTTAATTGCACTTAGGCAAAAATTGCCAGCTCTATTACACTACTGACAACATGCAATGTTTTTACAAGAATAGATAACACTGAAAGATTCAGTATACATTATTGGCAAGCTATTACCAAGTTAGCAGACAAGCCATAACATTTTCCCCACGTCATGCATTGTCCTCTTAGATGGGTGAAAAATTTCCTGAGTGCTGTCACCGTCTTCTGCTATGTTTTCACCACAAAATGAATCCATGTTGCATGCTGCACCTGCACACCTGTATTTGGGCTAACTTTGGTTTGTATCTGTTACTAAGTTTGGTTTACTTTTTCAAAGTGCGATAACCACAGTGTCAAGGATAATTATAATTTGACACGGTAAATTTAACCGTCAGAAAATTTAACTGTTTACCGCGAAACCAGTAACCGGTCCATACCTAACTCGCACTATTTGATGCATATCATACCCAAGCATGTTTCACCACTTTGTTTGATTAATGTGATTGTTTAAACCTTGTCCAGGCCCAACTTAAGTGGTGGACTCGGGCATGATACACTTCCATTAGGATCCCTAACTGATGCTGTGCATGGAACACTAGGGTTGTTCAAAAAAACATAACCACCTCACCAGGACACAACACTGAGGGAGAAGCTGAGCAGCCATGGTGTGCTACAGATCTCTGGCCATGAGACGGCGACCCTACCTGATCAAGCTGCCCAGGGGAAGAGATGTCGCAAGTGGTGTGAGAGGAAGCAGGAGCGTGGCAAGCAAGCTGGCGTTGACAACAGGTTGAGATCCAACCTGACTAGACCTGCTGTCCCCTCTGTCCTTGTCTGCTCTCTGGACCACAAGCTGGACTACATAAAACTGCAATGGGCCACCCAGTGTGAAATGAATGACTGCTGCTTTTTTATTTTTACAGAAGTGTGGCTACATAACAACATCCCCGACACTGCCATTCAGCTCGCTGGACTGAGTGCGTTCCATGCGGATAGTTATCACAAGCTACTGCTCGCAGATGGTGGAGTTTATAATGCTGCTCTGCCATCCTTTCTACCTGCTGTGGGAGTTTACTGCTGTGATCATTGGGGCTATTTACATTCCGCCTGGTGGTAACACAAAGGAGGTGCTGTGCGAGCTTTACGGAGTGGTTAACGAGCTGCAAACTGCACACCCAGACAGTTTTTTCATTGTGCCTGGGGATTTAAATCACATAAACCTAAAGACAGTTAAACCAGCATGTGAATTTTCCTAACAGAGGGGAGAATAAATTGGACCTTTTTTACACTAACTCCCACTAGGCTTACAAATCCATACCCCACTCCCACCTAGGCTTATCAGACCACATCTCTGTTATGCTAATGCCAGCATACAGACCAATGCTGATACAGTACATCCCAGATCACTTCACAGGCACATCAGGGACTGGCCAGAGGGTGCAGTCTCAGCCCTGCAGGACTGTTTTGAGCACGCAGACTGGAACATGTTCAAGGAGGCTGCCACCTATGGTCAGCACACTGACCTGGAGGAGTATCTTCTGTCACTGGCTACATCAATAAATGTATAGAGGATGTAACTACCTCCAAAATTGTCACCAATCAGGCAAACCAAAAACCTTGTATGACAGCCAAAGTGTGTGCGCCCAAAGAGACCTCGTGATACTGCCTTCAAGTCAGGAGACAAAGTAACCTTCAGGACAGAGAGGGCAAACCTGCCCCAGGACATCAGAGAAACAAAACGCATGTTTGGGTGCAGGATTCACAGCCACTTCACTGACACCAGTGACACAAGGCACTTGTGGCAGAGCAAAAAGACCATCACTGATTACAAGACCACTCCACAGCCCGCAGACAGTGATGACTTCCTCACTGATGCGCCAAATGACTTTTATGCAAGGTTTGATACAACAAACAACACACCTACTAGGAAGACCATCCCCCCAGTTTGATCACCAGGTGCTGTGTCTGTCCACAGTTGATGTCAAGAGAACTCTGTCCAGGGTGAACCTAGTCAAAGCTGCAAGACCAGACAACATTCCTGGTCACATGCTAAGGGAGTGGGGGGACCAGCTAGCAGATGTCCTAACGGACATTTTCACCATCTCCCTAGGCCAGGCAGTTGTCCGAAGATGCTTCAGGGCCACCAACATCACTCCTGTGCCAAAAAAGACTACCATCACATGTCTCAACGACTAATAGCACTGCCTAATAGCACTCACACCTATCATCATGAAGTGCTTTGAGAAACTAGTCATGAGGCACTTGAAAACTGGACTGTCTGACTAACACAATCCCCTTCAGTTCGCTTACCTCCCAATCCGCTCAATGGAAGATGCCATATAATTTGCCCTGCACCTTGCTCTCACCCACCTAGACAAAAACCACTCATATGTTAGAATGCTGTTTATGGACTTCATCATTCAACACCACCATGCCACAGCAGCTAATTGGGAAGTTGAGACTGCTGGGCTTCAATACCTCCTTGTGCAACTGGGTCCTGGACTTTCTGACTGAGTGCCCCCAGTCAGTATGCATCAGCCACACGATTCCCAGGACCATCACACTAAACACCGGTACCCCACTAGACTGTGTGCTCAGCCCGCTCCTCTTCACCTTGCTGACTCATAACTGTACTGCACAGCATTATTAAGTTAGCTGATAATACCACAGTGGTGGGCCTCATCAGCAACGGTGATGAGCTTACAGGAAAGAAGTGGAGCAATTAGCGGACTGGTGTACAGGCAACGAAATGTTTCTGAACGTGGACAAGATGAAAGAAATGATTGTTGACTTCAGGAAGTCCACTCCCTACTATACATCAAGGGCTCAGAGGTAGAGATGGTCAGGAGCACCAAATTTCTTGGTGTTCACCTGATGGATGATCTCACCTGCACCCTCAACACCACCTCTCTGGCTAAGAAGGCACAACAATGGCTGCATTTCTTATAGTGGCTGAAGAACCACATTCTACAGGGGAACCATTGAGAGTATGCTGACCAGCAGTATCACTACCTGGTTTGTCAACTGCAAAGTCCATGCCTGCAAGTCCCTGCAGAGAACAGTGAATACAGTAGAAAAAAATCACTGGGAGCTCTCTCCTCTCCATCCAAGACATCTTTCACAAGCAATGCATCCACAGGCCCTGATCATTGTGAAAGAACTTGAGATGGTGGAATTAGTACAGGATTGTTTTTTTACTCAGTTTGTTAATACCCCTACCAGGGGAGAAGCCCTTCTTGATCTAGTTTTCTCTAATAACCAGGATAGGATTGGAAAATTAGAGGTTTTAGAACCATTGGACAGTAGTGATCATAACATGGTTAAATTCGAGGTTAATTTTAGTGTCAGAAGAGCAAAGTCGAAATGAAAAGTATACAATGTTAGGAAGGCTAACTTTAATGGTATGAGATGGAAACTAGAAACTGTAAACTGGACGGAGTTAAATAGCAAAACAGTTGAAGAGGCATGGGAATTTTTTAAAAGCACATTGTTGCAAGTGCAAGAGGACTTCATACCTGTTTCCAGCAAAACTAAATCTAGGAAACAAGAACCAATGTGGTTTACTAAGGAAATTAAGAATAAAATCAGGAGGAAAAGGGCTCTGTTCCACAAATAGAAAATAACTAACGATTTCAAAATTAAGCGGGAGTATCTAAGTCTACAGGTAGAGTTAAAAAATAACATTAGACTGTCCAAGAGGGATGTAGAAAGAAAAATTGCATTGGAGGCTAAGGATAACAATAAAAGTTTCTTCCAATACTTTAACTCCAAAAGAGCTCTAAAAGCTGAAATCACTAATTTGCAGGATAGTAAGGGCCTTATAATTGAAAATGAAATTGATATAGTAAATGAGTTTAATGATTATTGTTCACGGGTGTTCACAGTAGAAAACACAAGTAACTTACCACCAATTACAGTAGTACGAATACAGTGTCGTCTATGACTAATATATGTATAACTGAGGCTGATGTGGTACTAAGCCTAGCTAAACTCAAAATAAATAAATCACAGGGCCCTGATTGCATCTTACCTGTTGTATTTGCTGGCGGGTGAGCGGGGAAGCAGGTGAGTCAAGCCGGTAAGACGGGCAAACGGGGTTTATTAGGCAATCGATAGGACAGCAGCAAATGAACATCAAGACATGACAATGATGGATCTGACGAGACGTACTCAGACGCGGACTAAATACACAAGACTAGCCAGAAATAACAGGACACAGGTGATCACAATCAGGAATTGACACGAGGTAATGAGGGGGCGTGGCACACACAAGGATCGTACGGAGCTGGGCGTGACAGAACCCCCCTCCCAAAGGCGCGCACACCGGGCGCGCCCGAGGAGAGGCGACGGACGAGACGAGACCGGGGAACAGGACCTGGAAGACAAAAGCAAAAAACATTAACGAGGGACCGGAAACAGAACAGAAACACAGAACAAGGACAAGGACAGGAACCAAGACAGAACCCGACAAAGAACAAGAAAGGCAGACAGAGAAGGGAGACACAGAGGGAACACCCACAGGCGACACGAAGGGGCCAGGAGTGAACAGAGGAGGAACAGAAGGACGAGGAGCAGAGACAGGCAGAACGAAGGGACCAGGAGCAGACAGGGGAGACCAGACAGGAACAGACGGAGGATAAAGGGGAGCCCGGGGGAACCCAGGTGGGCGAGGGAAGGCAGCCGCAGGGGCCACAGGCGAATGGGAGGATGGAGCCTGAGGGGACCACACAGGGGGCAAGGAGACAGACGGAGGGACCGACAAAGGAAACGAGGAGGGAACAACGGTGCAGGCAGGCAGTAGGGGGAAGCCGCGGCAGGAGAAGGCGCAGCCGGAGCCAGGGAAGGCGCCGTCCGAGGCCCAGCCGGAGCAGGGGGGCCCAGAGGCGGGCGACGAGGCGCCGACGGAGGGACCGCAGGTGGGCGACGAGGCACTGGAGAGGGACCCGGTGGCGAAAGCCGAACCGGCGCCGCAGGACCCGCAGGCAGCCACCAAGCCACAGCCAGGGGACGCACGGACGAGCCAGGGGGCAGGGTGGGCGGGACCCAGGCCCGACGTTTGTGTGCCCTCCCCTTACGAGACACGGAAAGGCGGGGTCCTAGGAGGTGTCAGCCTCGCCGAGGCAAGGGCGAGGGAGTCATGAGGGAGGTCCCCGAGGGGTCCCATTCGAGCTCCTCCTCCACCAAGGGGACTGGGACCAGGGCTTGGGGAACTGCAGTCAGGGCCTCCAGTGAGGCAGCAGGCGTGGCCACAGGCGGTGCAGCCAGGGTTGCAGGCGGTGCAGCAAGAGCCGCGGGCGTGGGCGGTGCAGCCAGAGCCGCGGGCGCGGACGGTGCAGCCAGAGCCGCGGGCGCGGACGGGCGAGCCGGACTGGACGGGCAGGACAGAGGAGCCGGGCTGGACGGGCAGGACAGGAGAGCCGGGCTGGACAGGCGGTGCCGTGGGAAGAGCGGTGGCCTCAGGAGGTGCCGTGGGAAGAGCAGCGGCCTCAGGAGGTGCCGTGGGGGGAGCGGCACCTTAAAAACAACCACTGTTGTTCCTAATTTACATTAATGATATTAATGATAATGATATTAATGACATTAATTACATTAATGATATTGACACCAATACATACAGTAAACTGGTTAAATTTGCAGATGACACCAAGGTGGGTGGTGTAGCACAAGGTTTCTCAACCCAGTCCTCGGGGACCACCAGACGGTCCACGTTTTTGCTCTCTCCCAATTGGCAGGGAATTGGGAGAGAGCAAAAACATGGACCGTCTGGTGGTCCCCGAGGACCGGGTTGAGAAACCCTGGTGTAGCAGATACTGATGTAGCAGCAGAGAGGCTACAACGGGATCTGGATTTAATTAGCGACTGGGCTGATACTTAGCAGATGAAATTTAACACAGATAAATGTAAGGTAATCCATGCAGGGAGCAGAAATATAAAGTACAGATATTTTATGGGTTCCACTGAAATAAAGGTAGCTGATTACGAGAAAGATTTCTGTGTGTATGTTGATGCTTCCATGTCCCACTCTCGCCAGTGTGGGGAAGCAATAAAAATGGCCAATAGAATGTTGGGTTATATCTCTAGGTGTGTAGAGTTTAAGTCAAGGGAGGTGATGTTACATTTATATAATTCCTTGATAAGACCCCACCTAGAATATTGTGCGCAGGTTTGGTCACCATACCTTAAGAAGTACATTGCTGCCTTAGAAAAGGTGCAACGGAGGGCTACGAGAATGATTCCTGGTCTTAGAGGAATGTCTTATGAGGAGAGGTTAGCTGAGCTGAATCTGTTTAGCCTTGAGCAAAGGAGACTAAGGGGGGACATGATCCAGGTCTATAAGATTCTAACGGGTCTGGATGCTGTTCAGCCAAATGGCTATTTCAATATTAGTTTAAATACTAGAACTCGTGGCCATAAGTGGAAATTAGCGGGAGAACATTTTAAAACAAATTTGAGGAAGCACTTTACACAGCGTGTAGTTAGAGTATGGAATAGTCTTCCTGCTAGTGTAGCGGAAGCTAAAACCCTGGGTTCCTTTAAATCAGAGCTAGATAAGATTTTAACAACTCTGAGCTATTAGTTAAGTTCTCCCCAAACAAGCTTGATGGGCCGAATGGCCCCCTCTTGTTTGTAAATTTCTTATGTTCTTATGGATGATTAACCAAATAAAGCAGCACAACATTACAGTAACTAACAATAAATAAACCACTAACTTATGTGTACTATTAGAGCATTTATGTAATTTATTTAAACTTTATTTTACCAGGTAAATTAACTGAAAATCAGTTCTCAGTGCTTTACGTGATATTTGGGAGAAATGGCAGATTACGCATCGGAACTGCCTGGGATACAAACGTCATGCGTGTAACTAAACTCTTCAGCCAATAGGGCAAAGGTGTGTCGTCACGGAACGGAACATTCTGTGAACATAAGAACATAAGAAATTTACAAACGAGAGGGGGCCATTCAAGTAAGAATTGCATTGTAGTATGACTCATTTCCTGGCGCATACAATTTATATTAGGTCAGCGTTCACGGTTCGACTTCTGATATTCAGATCGCGTTCTAGGTCAAACTGGTTTGTTCGACTTTCAAGAAATTCGAGTTCTATTGAGTTTGAGAACCAAGGTACCACTGTAAATTTATTTGCTGAAATATTTGTATGGTAATACACAAATATATACATTAATCTCTAAGCCCATGTCTTAATAATAATGCATTTCTCCCATTCAAAATATATTCTTCTGTTGTTTTTTAATGAATAAAAACTATGCCTTGTGCTCATTTGGTTGCTATTTACATATCAGGTATTTAATGAATTTGCCTTTTATTTTAATGCGTAAGCTACACAGCCTTACATTACTGTTCTGCTTTACATTACATTGCAATGCAAACACAACAACCAATCAATCAATCATCAATCTATCCTCTTCGTCTTCAACATAAGGCTTCAATGAGCTCTCTCCATTGCATGCGGTCCTTAGCCGATAGTTCCCTTTGCTGTCAGTTTATATTAGATGCCATGTCCTGTTGCCTTTTAATGTTTAGAAATATGGGAGGCCCCCCCCCTGGTGGGGGCTAGATTGTGAGGCCCAAAAAATATGTGACAAGTCACTTCTCATATTTTATTGCTACGAACCTTGATAAAAGATCAAATACAGTAAACAGTAATAGTAACTGATGGTTATTCTCTTTACAAAGTTAAGCCACTTTCCTGGTCACCATTGTCTTTGCTGTTGCTAAGCACCATTGCTTCAGTTTTGGTGCTGTTTGTCTCTAAATTTGAAAAGATGCAGATCTTCATCCTGCAATGTGCTTGCAAAGTTTGGAAAAGATGAGACAAATAATTTTTGCGTTAACATGCTGACAAGATCCAGTGTAGGAACTACCATTCTTTTTGCTATCACTATGCAGCGCTGCTTCAGTTGCAGTGTGTCTCAAAATTTGATCAAGCTCAGATCTTCACCCTTACAACATGTCTGTAAATGATCTAATACTTTTTGAGTCATTGTGCTAATGGGATCAAATGATGGAAACTACCCCTCTTTTTTGCTATCACTATGCAGCACTGTTTCAGTTTTGGGGCGATCCATCTCAAAATTTGATCATTTCCAGTTTGTCATCCCTACAGTATGCCTGAAAGGTTTGAAAATGATCTGTACAATACTTTTAGAGTGACTGTCTTTACAAGACCAAGTGTTTTCTACAGCTGCAGTTTCCTTACTTTACTGCAACACAGCACTATTGCTTCATTTTTGGGGCAGTTTATCTGAAAATGAAATCAGGTGTAAATCTCCTTCCATATAATGATTATAATGATATAATAAGATTCATCAAATACGTTTTGATTTATCACATTCATAAGGTCAAATTGTTCAATTGTTCTCTGCTTTCATTCTTCCCTTTACTGCCACTGATCATCATTACTTCTATTTTGGGGTGATCTGTCACGCAATTTAATCATCTCCAGTTTGGCACTCATACAATGTTTGAAAAAGATCTGTCAAAAACTTTTTGAGTTATCATCTTAACAGAAACAAATGTCAAAAATGCCCCCTTTTTTGCTATCACTATGTAGCGCTGCTTCAACTGTGGGGCAGTCTGACTGAAATCCTAGTTTGTCACCTATACAATGCCTCTACAAAGATCCAACAAATTGTGCTAACAAGAAAGTGGAAAACGTATTTCTCATCTGCAAAATACAGTAAGTGTTGTCGGTTTGTCTGTCCCAACTACATTAAAATATTTTACTTCTTTTACAGGGATGTACAGTACTGGGAACTTACTTTCAAAAGTAGATCTTTCTTATACAAGCAGGTAACGTTTGGTTGTTTCTATGCGTTTAGACTTTTGAGGAGTTCAGTGATATTTTATGGATAGTATAATCAATGCATAACATACATTACTGTGACTTCACTAGCCATGTACAATAATTAGTGTTTACATCTTATTCATTTTAGTTTTTGCTTATTCCAATAAAGGTTCGTAGAATGACTGGAGCATTAGTGGCTGTTGGACAAGGAAAACTCTCTGTCTCAGACCTCCAGGCATTGCTAGAGGCCAAGGACTCTCGGGCTTATCCTCAAAATATAGCTGCCCCTCCTGATGGCCTTTTTCTAACCAATGTGGAATACAGGCAGTCAGGTAATTAACTGTTACCTCCACCTAATATAGCAATGATACTTTTATAAGATTTTTTTCAAGTGTACAGTCGTCCCTCGGTATTCATGGGGCATCAGTTCTAGGACCATCTTTAGTTTTCTTATAATACCTAATACAATCTAAGTGCTACAGTATGTACGTAGTACTGTATTTTATAGGGAATAATTACAAGAAAAAAAGTCTGTAAATGTTCAGTACAGACGTAACCACCTTAGTACATATAGAAAAGATAATTACACAGAAGGTACAGCTGTGTATGCCTACACATCAGTTAATTTTCATGGTTTCGGCATAGTGTTCGACACATAGCAAATTCAAGTTTTGCTGTTGGAAATTTTTGATCCGTGGATATGGAGGGCCAACTGTAATTGCAATAGTCACAATTACAAATTTGTATTCTCTCTGAATAAATGCAACTCCTGTGCATGCATCAAATATGCTTTTCAGTTATCATACTTTTTTTAGCCCTTCTGGAACAGTTGTAGTGCAACTCACTGCAGTGCATCATGAAACCTACAGCTTCATCATTAGTCTTTAAATGTGTTGACTGACATTTCCTTTTTTTTCACAGATTTAATTTAATTTCTGAAAGATCCTTCGGAGTGATGAGAGGAGTGCATAAGTGAATTAAAATGTGCTTTGATATACTTTTCCCCTATTGTTATCCTTACTTTAGTACATTTATATATCAGTAGGTGAGCATGTGCAATTTTATTTGACAGAAAATGCTACAAGAATTTCTAAATTCAGTAAAAATTTAGAAATGTGCAAAATGTGCTCACCACTCCGAACTCAGCTGGCTATATTTAAATCAGAAAAAATATGGCAATTTTACGAAGACCTGGGAAGGCGTGGTGACGATTTACTACAAAATTGTAATTCTTAGTAAACTAGTTTTACATGGTCTGTAAAGAATGCTGAAATGATTGGAAATCATTGTTTGAATAATGACTAGCTCATTTTGCTGATTAATGGAGTTTTCAGCTTTTACGGTACTTGGGTTTTTTTAGTTTGTTTTTTGAAAATTAGACTGTAAACCACATGAAATACTTTCTGCAGTGTTCTTGCTATGAAAAGTATTCCTTGCTAAGTTTTGCACAGTTTAGTAGTACTGGATGATACTGGAAAAAAGGAGCTGAAAATGTATGCAAAATAAATTACAGCCAAATAGAACCTAATACTGTCAAATAATTTGTGGTGTTTCCATGAGTTATGCTCATGCATTTTCATATTATGTATTTATATTATCTCGTCTCATTGCAGTCTAACATATCCTATATAGTAGACAAATGTCT